>NC_056735.1:1683327260-1683454760 GCF_019279795.1 Protopterus annectens | reverse complement strand
TGCTCTGAGGCAATTTTCTGGAGCATGCACACTGTGATAGCAATATTTGCTATTTTTGTGTATGCCCATATTTGTATGTCAATATATATATATATATATATATATATATATATATATATATATATATATATATATATATATATATATGCATATGTGTGTTTGTGTGTGTATGTGTGTGTGTGTGTGTGTGTGTGTGTGTGTGTGTGTGTGTGTGTGTGTGTGTGTGTATATATATATATATATATATATATATATATACACATATATATATATATATGTATGTATATATATATATATATATATATATATATATATATATATATATATATATATATATATATATATATGTAGGTGTATATATATATATATATATATATATATATATATGTAGGTGTATATATATATATATATATATATATATATATATATATGTATATGTATACATGTGTAGGGCACTCGATCAACTTTGCACTTATATCGACATCCAGATGAACAATGTCAAAGCACTGGAACAGCAAACACAGATGTGATCTGTGCATGCTGTGGGAATTCCGACTAAACCAAAGACAATTTATTTTGCAATCCCACTGCACCCCCCACACCCCCTGCTAATTATACATATATATATATATATATATACATAGATATATATATATATATATATATATATATATATATATATATATATATATAATATATATATATATATATATATATATATATATATACTAACTCTGAGATAGCACATTTCTCAGAGAAAAGGAATATTCCCCGACGTGGGAATTGTTGATCTGCCATACCTGTTGTCTATATGTTTGCAGGACCTAAATGCTCAATGTGGATTAAATAAACATGAATTTATTAAAGAGAGTATTGTTACAGTCCAGTTCCTGTAGTTTGCATTTGAACTAGCCCTATTGAGCTGCTCCATTCACCAAGCGGCTGTTCATGCACTCCTAGTTTGTGCATTTTTGAACTTCTCTCACAACCTGTTTTTGTAAAATTGGCACTCTGTAATGACTTAGTCTTACCTTTATTCAGTGTTGTCTTCACATTACATTCTATCAATATCTGAGATCACTTCCATATTTCTTAAATGAAGTTATCTTGCTCTCTGCTTTTGCACTTTTGACAAAGATTCCTCTTTCAGGACTTCAGGGAGAGATTTTATGGTCTCTCTTGTATGAACTTCAGTGTGTAAGCTCATCACTTTCCATGTATTCAGTACATTAAAATGTGATAGAATTGCTCTGTCTTCCTCCTTCTTGACTGTCTCACCTCCTAGTTCATTCTGTCTATTCTTTTAATTACCTCATATGGCCCTTGTCATTTCACTAACAATGTGTTCTCCATGAAGGGCACTAACAGTAATACCTGAACTCATTGCTTAAATTCATTAAGTTGGGCACTTTTATTATAATGTATTTGTTAAATCTCCTGGGCTGTCTGCATTTGTTCCTTTAATATGGGCATCACCAGCCTTAGTATATCTTAAAAACGAGTGTACTATCCTGTCACACTTTTAAACGGTGTCTTCTCTTCTTCCTATTTTCTTTAGCCATTTCAAGTTCTTTGGGATGCCCAATATACAGAATTTCAAATGGGGCAAACTTAGTTGAAGTTTGTACCACCTCCCAAATGGCATAAAGTAAGCAAGGCAACTGTGGGAATATTTTTTCTTAGTATGGACTTCAGTGGTTTATTAGCTAGTAGAACATAGACTGGTTTATTCAACTGTATCTGTAATGGACTGATATAGCTGATGTAATATCCTTGACATTAATGGAGAGCTTTGTTCAGTTAAGTATTGCTTTACAGATAAGCACTCTGGAGTGCAAGCAATACCCTTGGCATTAGCTTTGCATAATAACACTGCTTCTGGAAATTTTATAGTGTAGTCCAATATTGCTAGTATGCACCAATTTCTATTGCTAGATTTTACTTGTGGTCTACAGTATCCATAGCAATACTTTCAAATGGCACCTCTGTGATAAGCCTTGGGGTTGAGAGACTCGTATATCCAGGATGGGGTGCAGTTTTCTGGCATTCTGGACAAGAATCACATTCTAGCTCTTTCATTATACCTAGCCAGTAAAAAATCTGGTTAATAACTTTGCCTTACTTTCGTCCATTCCCTGGTGAACTCCTAATACATAAGTATGGGCTAGCTTCATTACTAGTCTCCCATAATATTTTAGTACTAGCAATTGATGCAGAGTTTGTCCTGTTTTTTTACTTAATCTATATAACAGTTAAACTCAAGCCAGGTTAAGAAACAATGGGGATATCTTGTTCACTACCCATCCTACAACCTTGATAATACTCTCTCTTGCCCTATTTTCTGTATCAGTTTTCCACTATGGTTTTATAAAGTTTATGATGTATACTTGTAAATTCACTAATTCAAGGTTATGTTCTTCAGTAACTTGTCTAGAGGTAAAAGTTTATACATTGTTCCCACAGAAGGAATGGCACTTCAGCTTCTTCCATTCCTCTGCAAAAGTAAACTCTGAAAACATATATTCTGCTTTACTGTCTCTGCTATCAATGTAAACCTAATGAATGTTTTCTTTCCTTTTAGGTTTCTTTACAGCCAGTGACCATCTTTTCACTTCCATTTCCTTGTCTATGTTGTCCTTTAGCAATAACATCACAGAACAAAATTTTTGTCACTTTTTCTTCTATCCTTACATGCATGTTTTTTATTAATGGCTTGGAGTGTGTTTTGCTTGAATTTTGTTCCTGACACTAGCAGAACTATGCTCAGAACAGTGCAGTGTCCTGTTTAGCTCATTTTTAATAATTGCATTTTTCTGAAGATCCTCACCTAGGAGTTTTAGCTGTATTTTTTCTCATTTTGTAATATTTCATGTACATCTATATGCAGACTCCAGTCTTGTAATTATTTTTACTTTAGGGCCCTACATCAGTTCACCTTAATTTTCTATGCTCATATATCTTACAATGTTGGGCTTCTGTTACTCTGTCTTTGGACATGATTCTTTTTTAATTTTCATTGCATTTTAAATCAATATGAAATAAATTTATAAAATAAAACAATCAATTATTAACAAATATAACTGAGTCAATTAGAAAAATTTACATTAAGCAAAGCTATCAAAACATTTCCAATAGATCTCTAACTTTTTTGCCAAGATAGATGTTTATGCATGATATTTGAATTTCTGTTATACATACTTCTTACATACACTTTTTGCTAAATAAATAAACTTAGAAAAAAGAGAGGATATTTTTACTTTTCCAGTTCATTGTGATTACTTTCCTGGCAGTGACCAGGATGGACCAAAGAAGAGACACTTGAGTTGTAGGTATAGAATCCAGAATTGGAACATTAATTAAAATCAAAGAATCTGTAATAATACAATTGCCTGACCATAAAGCATTAGAAAAGTTTCTGAATTCTGTCCAAAATGGGATAATCATTTGACACTCTATAATCATATGAAACTAATTTGCCTCTAAATTCTCACCATACCTCCGACATTTTAAATTTTCTTTCTTATAAATCAGGACTATTTTATGCGGAGTTCAAAAACTTCAATGCAAAAACTTCCAAATAAAATTTCTCCAATATACAGATGAGGTGGAGTTACTTATAGACTTCAAATATAATTTTTTCTTAGCATCTGAGAAAGTTTCATTATTAATTTTTGTTAAATAATCCTAATGAGATTAAACAAATCCTACAAATTCAGTTCTCAAGATCCTAGAGATTATTGATAAATAAGATTTATTTTTAAACATATCACTATTAATTTTGAAGAAAAATTCCAAAATTTTTGGTATGGGTTTAGTATTAATATTTAGAGAAATTTGTCTATAATTATTAATTAAATTGTATATTTAACTAATTACTTTTGTTTATATTATATTTCTCCAACAGTTAATCAATAAGGACATATTAATTGCTTTGAGCATCCCATTGGTGCTTTAGGGATATTTAAATGAATGGAATGACTAATAATTTATTCTGATGAAATCCACATTTTGGCGTGGATGAAAGTGCTAAATCTTATTTTTTTTTTTGTTTTAATAAAGTGTGTTTCTACAAGTTCTTGACTGAGATGCTTATTTTAAAGCAGAGGGACATTGTACAAGTGTTCAGCATTGCTCAGTTTTATTTTGTTAGTGTTATACAGTTGGAAGAATGTTTGAATTTATTTTTTCTTATTTATATTGTTATTTTAATGCATTTAGAAGGGCAAAAGGTATTGCCTTAGAAATGTGATGTTCTTCAGTAGTTGTTAATGTATTATTTCAGTATCATAGTACAACATGTACATAAAAATGGAACATAAGTGAACTAAAAAAACATAACTTTTCTTGAAAATTTTTACTATTATTTCCTTTAGTTGCCCATCTACTTTTAACTGCTTGTCTTTTTAAACTTGCTAAAGACCAATCCATTTCTTCTGGTTTGTCTAAAGGTGTATGTTTCTCAGCAAAGTCCAGAGTTTCATCAAGTGTATTAAATAATTTCTGACCTTCTGAAAGAAAAATATTGATTTTTACACGGAAGATAAGGTGAGCCTTGATGTTTGATTTCTTTAAATTTTTTTAATTAGGGGAATGCAGGCTTTTCTCTTAGAAATCACTGAAGATGTGTAGTCATTGACAAATCTAATACTTTTTCCATTTATAGTTACTGAGAGAGTTAGACCAGATTGTTTTTAATACCAAGTCCTTATCCTGTGTAGAGAGAAATTTAGCAATTATAGATCTCTGTGTAGATGAATTATTCACTGAAGAAATAGTTGAGAGAGGCCAATAAGCTATCTCTCTATTCCAAATGAAAGTCATTCTGGCAGGTTTAAATTTTTCAGCACTCCATATATTCTTATATTATTTCTCCTTGTCCTACTTTCCAGATCTTCTACTTTCTCCAAGAGAAAAGTGCTTTGTTTAAGGATAACTTCTGTTTGATTTTCTTTTTAAGTCAGCCTTCCATCTATATCATTTACTGATTCTTCTATAGATGAAATTTGATCTGACTGTTTCTTGATAATTTCATTAAGTAAGTCAAGTTGTTTCTTATTGTCTTATTTTATAGTATCCATTTTACTCTCCAACTTGTCCATTTTGACTGAAAGGTCCTGAATATAAGTAATAAGTGACTACAGTTCTTTCTTCATCACATTTTCCTGAGGAGAAGCTTTACAGTGACTCATAATTGAAATTAACTGAAAAACTTCTGACAGGAAAAAAGCAAAGTAAAATCTCAGAAGGCTAATTTTTCTCCTTGATTTCAACAAAGACTTATTTATTGTTGAATAAAAATATTTATGTAGATTGTTTCATAGCTGTAAAGTTAAATAATCCTGTCAGAAAAACTGAAATGAGGCAGAACAAAATTTTTATGCTACTAACTACTTGGCATCTTTGCCATGCCCCCCCCCCCCGTCTTTGGAGATGAGTCTGATGACAGACAGGATCCTTTCTACTGTTTAACCACAGAAAAATTCCAGCCGCCTACTTTCACTCCTATACTAACTCAGTTTTTCCTGATTTTGATTCAGGACCTCTGTATAAGTGCCATGGTCTCATATGGTGTGTTGATTTATAAAATGGTGGCATTGATCACCTGGGTTTCATATATACTTCTCTCTCTCTGTGTCTACATGTGCACACACACACACACACACACACACACACACACACACACACACACACACACACACATACACACAGGTTTGGTATGCTTTATTGGGTGTTTCACTAAAGTGTGTTACATCAAAATATCTACTAATTTCCACACAGCAAAGAACAATAGTTAGGAAAACAACATATCAAGCTGCATCACAAATCTAGATTAAAAATACCTAGTAAGTGCACTTTTCAAATCCTTTTTTTTTTCCTCTGGAGTAGCATAAATATAGCAGGGGTGGGTCAAAAGGGGCAAGGCACAAGATTTTACAGGTCTGAAATATGAATTGCATTTCTTGCATTCTTCTTCTGTACTGGCATTTTTGACTGCTGCTACCAAAAAGCAGTTTAGTTCTTTGTGTGTAGCAAGCTAAAAATTTGCCACTGGCTTACTACAGTTTAAAAAAGAACAAAAGTCTTTTTTTTTGTCTACAATTGAAGGGCAGAAGGGGGTGGGATCTGACATGGAGTGTCAGACTAAGAGTGGGACCTTTTTTGCTTTGAAGAGCTGACAAGGCAAGGTGATAGATTGTTGACCAGCCCTAGGCACAACATGAATCATCTATGCCTCTGACCACAAGTACATCCAATCCATGAAGCTGCTGAATTACTTAAAATGTTCCTCTGCACTATCAGCGAAAATCAAAACTGTCTAACCCTTTCACTTTGCAATACATAATGTTGGCTCCAAACACATTTATAACCACACAATTTTATATAAATGACTCTCCTCACCTATTCTACTGGTGGAAAGCACCCTACACTCCCTCACCCCCCCACCGTGCTTACAAGCACAGATATACCATATGCACAGATCTGACAATGGAATTCACTGAAGAAAATTTCAATGAAATGGGCTTTTGGCATATAATCACACTTGGAACATCATTTTTCATTGAAAAGTAAAAGTAAGTTTGATGATATTTTATATATATATATATATATATATATATATATATATATATATATATATACACACATATATATATATATATATATATATATATTTATGAAGAGAGAGAGAGACAATCTATATCAGTAATTTAAATTACATTGTTAGCTGAAATGAAATACAAAATATCGTAGTGAAGGGGGTTCCAAGAAACTCATCAAATCGTCAAGAAAAATAGTATTTTTGCAGAGCCCCTGCCCCCCACACCATCAGAACTTGAAATGTATCCACTCTGAGATCACAGTGGGATATAGAACAAATTGTCTTCCACCACAGTCTGATGATCTTGGAAAAATCACACATCACACCCAAACCTAACAACATGGTCATTCACTTTCAATGCTGAAGTCCAATGAGTCACAGTTAACTAGCAGCTGAAGAACTGAACTTTGATGAAATTAGTCAAAGTCAACAAAAGTGGACTTGAAAACCACAACAGCCAATATATAAATAAATATTGCTTGTCTGAATGTTTAGAAACCTAATGTTAAGCATGCTTGCAGTCTAAGAATATGTAAACTTACAGGCAGATAAAAAAATGTAGCTGAATTCCAGAAGAATCAGGACAGTATTATGGTGGTTACCTGCAAGGAAGAGCCCTACCACTAGCAGCCTACAATGTCACTCTCCTCTTCTAATGAAGTATGGATGAGTGAGAGGGGGGAAGTCCAGACAGCTCTACAGAGTTAAGCATTTGTGACCATACTCAAACTGCAACACAGCTACCTAATGAGATTTTAAAGCATTTAATATTAGGGAGTCTCATTAGGCATACACAATGTACCGTGATATATGCCAGTGTACATCCAAAGGCAGCTAAAGTCAGATGCATGTCAAATACTGTATTCCTTACATGGTCAGAAATAGAGATGAGTGACAGACAAACTGAGAAGCTTAGCATGGTACAGAGCAATAAATATGCAGGAAATGATGTGAAGCTTGAATTTATATTACTGGGCCGCCCATACTAGAGCTGACAAAAACTAGTGCATACTGCAGCAAAGAAAAAGTACCAAACAGTTGCTTAGGAGTCAGTACACAAGTTCATTGGGGTGAAGGGGGTTACACTATGACAATGAGCTAGGCAATACATTGAAGGGCCTGCACTAGATACCACCATAACATTAACACAAACATTAGAGAGAAAACCATGGCACAGTAAAAGATATCATTAAGTCTGTTTTCTTATTATTATGAATCAACTAAAGCATATGACAACAGTGCTTCACCTCCTAATCACCAAGGCTTAACTTGCTGAAGGCGCAAATAAACTTGTTAAACTGCACCTGCCATTCATGCCCCCCAAATACACACACTTTTATATATATATATATATATATATATATATATATATATATATATATATATATACATATATATATATATATATATATGTATATATATATATATATATTTATATATATAGATAGATAGAGCTAGTGCCATTCATCAAACCACTGTTACATCAATGTGGCTAATGTCGACACACTAGCAACAAAATGCAAAGATTATCACACTTCTGTGCATGTGCCGATATTAATCCTTGGAACATGCAGAGTTAAAAAACTTTGCGAGTACTGCACTGAAGCCTGACTGGATCAGCACTGTGTCTACCAATTGTGCCCCCTAACCCTTTCCATCTGGTGGCTGCCTCCTTTGCTCTACCTTAGCTAAGCTGCAGGCTTTGACACCCTAAGCCATGTGCTGCATCTCTTTGTGATTCTGGTTACCCCCTACAGATTTAACTTATATCTTAATTTGGATGATTAGTCAGATCCGCACAATTAAATACTGATTATTAATGAATCCTTCTAAAATAGGTTAGTGTTTCTTTTCATTAAGTTTAAATGAATTACTTGACTAAGTGGCAGTATACTTGTCCAATTTATTGAATTTGTATATGAGTGGCATAATTACTCAGAGCGGCTCATCATTTGGCAACTTTGCTTGGGAGGGCTGAGAATTTGCTTTCGCCTGGTGCAATCCATTACTCAAAAGACAAAAATAAGTATTTTTTTGCACTTCTCATATTAACTGCAACTCTATTTTTAGCAGTTTCTTAAGTTATTTGCTGTTTTTGCTGTACTTTTCAAAAAAGCTGTACTGTCTTCTATTGCTTTAAGTAATTAACTGTACTGTAATGCATTGTATCTGATAGTTCTAGAGCTGTTGTAGCTAGTTTGTGTGGTTTTGTTACATTTGGGCTCCAAACTGGCCATTCTATAGTAAGAATGTGTTTTTCTGCACCCTTGTGGTAAACATCTGTTGATCTAACCCATCTGAGTTGGGGATTGTTGGTGGAACTTACTGTGTGCTTTTCTGATTGGTAGCTAACTTAAAACTTGCTCCTCTTTGTTCATATTTAAGCCTCATGTTTATGCTAAGTTGCTCTTCTTGCAGCAGCTAGCAGTGCCCTGTACAGACACACTGCCTTATACTTAAATACCCTAGAATAACTGTCACTAACACTATACCAAGCCTCTTGCTGTTCTAGGAGCAAATAAGTTGCGTGCTGAGCAGCATCGCTTTGTGTGGTTGCTTTTGACTACACAAAGTATAGTTCTTACTCACACTCTGTTCCACCAACACAGCTCAGTGTAATTTAACCCATTCCCTTCCCTGACTAAATCCACAGTAAGGATCATGGATGGGCAGTTTTCTAACTGTGACCAGCCTGGTGGACATGGGCATCCTGAAGCAATATAGCAATTGTCTCATGTATATCGACAACCATTTACTTATTTACTTCTGAAACAAACAAATACTTTATGTCAAAGATGTAGTTACACTATGAAATTGGAGGTAAGACTCTCACATACTGGCAAATCAAATCTCAAACAGGTTGTCAGTACACACACATCACTTCCCACTATAAATAAGGGCATGACGCATAAATCTACATATGTGGAGGTACTCACAAGTAACTTACCAAAAGACAAAAGGCCTCCAAAATGTTGCCTTTAGAAACCACCTGCACACACAACAATACAAATAAAACCCACAACACATAATAACATGCACCGATATCTCAACAAATAAGCCAGTAAGGTGTAACACCACAAAACACATTGTACTGGTTATAGGAGACTGCATAGTGAGACACATGGATGTTGCCCTCACCAGGCTGGATAAGGAGTGGGTTATGGTTAGCTGCCTGTCAGGTGCCAGGGTCCATCAAATCACTCAAGCACAAGTAGCAGTATGACTCTGTCATAGTCTATGTGGGGGTGAATGACTTAAGATAGACCTCTTTGGACTATATGAAAACAGTCATAACTGAGCTCTCAGATTATGTGTCACAGGCAGGTATAAACCTAGCCTTAAGCAGCATTCTACCTTCTCCAAAGATGATGTCACAATTCAAAGAAAAAATGATTGACTTTAACAATTGGTTGTCAATCCAAAGATTTCCCGTATCTGTCAACTTCAGAAGACATGGTTAACAGGTCATACTGCTTTGCCAGAGATGGTCTGCACCTGTCTTCTCTAGGCTTTCAGATACTGGCAAAGGCATTGCTCACCTCTATTATGCTTTTTTCAGGCAAAGTCAAAATGACCAACCTCCAAATGTAACAAAATCCTCTCTGGATAACCTCAGTACTGTTGCTTTATGCTAGGAGTCTAAACAAGAAAATTCACTCCCTGGATACACTCTTCAATTTGGAAGACTTCACCTCTAGCAAAAGACCAGTCACCAGTGGCATTCCACGGGGTTCTCTGCTGGTCATTTACTGTTTGGAATCTATTCTTTAGAAGTCCAGGCAAACATGGATGGCCTGTTGCTGATCAAGTTTGCTGATGATTGCAAATTGGGAGGGATTACTGAGTCCCCCAGTGATGCCAATATACTGTAGAAAGGGTTAACACAGACAAATGATTGATGCCATAGCCACGGATTGAAGCTAAATGCAAAAAATGCATTATTATCCTCTTTGGGAAAGCTAACATCCCTGCTAAATACATTATACACAGCATCCCCTGAGTGCAAACCTAGTGGTACATTATCTGGGCATTCAGGTTGATAGCAGTCTAAACTTCAGCCACCATGTATCCACAATGATAAGGAAACACTTCTTTGTGACATATCTCATAAGTAAAAACATTGCTTCTAGATCTAAGGATGTTATCATTCCATTATACTCATCCCTCATCAAATGAATAATTGAGTACAATGCTCCCTTTGCATGTATCTCATCAGACACCTGTAGTAGCTGGAGAGACCACAGAGGTTTCTCATGAAGAAAATACAGGGTACAAAAACAAATCCTACATGGAAAGACTGAAAGCCCTGTCACTGTATTCTCTCTCTTACAGGCTGCTAACAGGTGACCTGTGCCTGGCTTACAGGGCAATCTCTGTCCCCACCCTGATGGAAATGCCACACATTCGTAAATCAAACTACACAAGGGTCACTCACTCCAGGGATTTTATCCTAGTCTCTGACATGAACAAATCATGCTGGAGAAATAGATACATCTCCTTCTCTGGAACAAGCTTCCCATTCACATGAAGCAGAGCCCCTCCCTGACCCTCTTCAGATGCAACCTAGATCAATGGATGAGTGACTGTAAATTCACTGCTGGGGTGGCAACCATGCCCCTCATGGACAGAAACAGCTAGTATTAATTATCATAGACTCATACCTCCATGAACTTCACTCACCTAACTACTGACAATTAGGGCAACTCAGGATAAATATGGTTAGGCTTGGAAGGGCTCCTGAGGTGTTAGCCTAATAATCTCATATGAACCTATGAATGCATATGCTAGTATATATTGACCTGTATGGAAATTGTTGCTTTAATGTTGCAATAAAAACTGTTGAAGTATAAGGATACATTTCTCAATGCATGTGCTAACATATTTGAGGAAGTAACAGTGAATACTGCCTGTAGACTGTTATCACACAGACAGACAGGCAGGCAGTATGAAAGTAATAGTAAATACTGCCTCTAGACTGTAAGCACAAAGGCAGGCAGGTAATATGGAAGTAATAGTGAAAACTGTTTGTAGACTTTAAGCACACAGGCAGGCAGGCAGTATGGAAGTAACAGTGAATGCTGCCTGTAGACTGTGAGCACACATTCAAGGCCATCCTTAGCAACTGGAAGGCCCTTGGCCTGAAAAATTCAGTGGTGATTAAACAAAATATCTTGCAGTCCAGCTTATATATATGTTGTTTATCCATTATATCTAGTTCTATTGTTAGGATACACTACAAATAAAATACATACACCATTTAAAAGATACTGGGCAGGATTCACGAAGCCTCCGTGTAAGAGTTATAACTCATACACGGAGGCTGCAGTTAAACGGAGTGATGTCAGCATGCTCTGCATATTCATGAGAGCATGCTGAATCACACCTAAGTCTAACACGGTCCGTGTAAGACATTTGGGGGCGTGTCCGTAGGCTGAGCCCTGCAAGCGGACACACCCCCATAAGTGTAAAGGTGTCCAAAGTAGACACCCACAACAGAGTCCACGGAAATGTGAATAAACACAACACAACACATGCCCCTACAGACTATTAAACATAAAAGAAATCTAAATGAACATGTCATTTTTTTTTTTAAATAGTAAAAATGTTTAACCGTGAGTGCGCGTTATGCTGAAAGCGTGCCGTAAGCGCAGCTACAGTTAGCAGTCAATGGGAAAGCATATAAGAACTAAATATGCAAAATAAGCCAAGAAGCAATAGCGTAGCGGTAGAGATGCCGGCTGCAGAGCAGGCATTCATGGTTCGAGCCCCCACAACACCATTTTTTTTTTTTTGCAAAATAAGCAGGAAAAAAGTCCCTGACACATATGTACACATAAAACCAGAATATATGTAAAATGCAATGAAATAGCCCATTTATATTGAATAAATGTGAGCTAAGAAATTAATAGAAACTGCCAGATGTGCCTATAGCTGAGCTACAGTTCAACAGAGTGAGTGTATGTGCCCGTAGATAAGCATTGGTCCAACTGGTACAAACTGAGTGCCCTTAGCTGAGCAGTGGTTTACCATGCTAAATATATGTGCCCCTAACTGAGCTGAGCGGAATATGCGTGCCGATAGCCAAATGAGGCTTAAAGCAGCGTACCCGTTTGCTGGAGCCGCGCGCAAACAAGCTAACCGACGGGCAACGTTGAGCAAGCCGTATCAAAACTGCCTTTACACAGACACACCCCTCAACATGTCTAGACAGTCATGAAAAATAAAAAGCAGTGACCAGGTTCGAACCCAGGATACTATACACCATAGTCAAGGTACAGAACCACTAAGCCATGACAGCAGTACCTAGAAATGCAATAATAGCTCATATATAGGAATGAATACAAACTACAGCATGACAATGCAGGTTTACTGAAGTTGATACAATTCCAAAATGGCCAATCACAGATATGTGCGGGAAAAACGGATTATATAAGCCCCATAGGCGGGAATACACAGCATAAACGATTGTAGAACAGACCTGCAGGCAGAATGTCAGGTGTAGGAGAGGGTAGTCGCTTTTGAGCGCAGAGGTGGGGTGTTGAGGAGTCCAGGTACATGGCCTGGCTCCTAGTCCACAACCATGAGGCCAAACTCATGCAGGGCCAGGTCCTCTGGGGAGCGTACAGGGCTGAGGCATGGGACCAGTTGGCTCATGAACTCACCAGTGCCACAGGAATTCCAAGGACAGGTGAGCAGGTCCGTCACCACCATGCGGACCTGAAGAGACGCAAGCAGGACCAACTGAACCTTTGGATCCAGGAGGCCCGGCAATCACCCAACGCCCCACCACTGAGTAAGTAACAATTAATTATGTATGTAGAAAGTTAAACTACCTGAAATTATGGAGATGTGTATTCCAATATTACTTAATTTATATTACAGCTGCAGGTGTCCGTTCTGCGAACCGCAGAGCCTATGCCAATAGGCTGGTGCGGTTGCGCCACCAGGCAGGTCAGTAATCCACTACCAGTAACTGTAAAGATATATAAATGTATGACAGTCAGCAAAAGAGTGCAGTGTAGCCAGGAAGGAATTAAATCTGCAAGTAACAGTGTGAAAGTGTATGCAAGTATTGCTTGATTACAACAGTTCCCAGCCTGAAAGTGTAAACTAAACATGAAACTGTCCAACATATATTTTGAAATAAAAATGCCCTGCCTGTAAGAAAATAGTACACAACCTGCAGCAGCATGTAAAGTATAGCTGCAGAAGAGGATGAAATCACATGTGTGAAATATATCCCTGTGGAAATACTGAAACATGACAGAAGTGAGACTGCTGGAAAGAACTGTAATAACCACTGTTAAAACATGTCAATAAAGCCTAGAAGTACCAGTCTGAATAGTAACATGAAAGCAAGTGAGAGAGTGTGAGAACGTGTCAGGAATACAGCAATACAGTAGTAATAACCCCTGAATAAACTATACTGCAGTCAGGACAGACTTAAATGCATGTGAGACTCAGAACCAAACAGCAAAATCTGTTCAAAGTGTTGCTGCATGTGGAATGTGTACCCCAAAATCTGGATATGTTGCTCCCAGTCTGAAATACGCAGATAGGATGATTGTCTGATATACCAAACATCCACACTTGTCTACAAGTATATAAAGCAAAAGTAACAGGATGATGTATCTGAACAAAGCTTGATATGAATGTGTATGAACAGCAATAAAATGTAGATTGATGTTGCAGTAACAGTCCCATCTGCAAGGTGAAGTAGTTAACATATAGGACACTGTAGTTAGAACAGTAGTGTGTATATAACTGTAGCTATTAGAAATGTACAGCATATGTATTTGTATTCAAGGTGTTAATATTACTTTATTTACCCCACCCTCTAACCACCTATAACCCATTCCACGTGAAAATGGTATGTGCAATCACAATTAACACCCCTGGACGTCTGTCCTGTTGGGTCATATATATTTGCATGTCTGTTGATGCATCCGCCCTGTTCATACATCCACACCTGATGGCCTGTTGCCATCAATCAACCCTGCATGTTGTTGGACTGTGTATTACTGTTCAAATTATGCATGTGTTTTGCACGCTGTTCAATGGTGTGAATATCTGGGTGTTTGGTTAATGGGAATACTAATGCATGCTCTTACAACTAACTGTGAATGGTATTATATGTCACTAACCCAAACTGTCATGACATAATGCAAAACATAGAACGACAGTGAAGGCGGGTTCCAGCGGACCCACCTCTCCCACCTCAGCTGGCGAGTGCACCTGGCACTAGTGCTGAGTCCGGACCCTCCTCCGGTGGCCCTGTACCACCTGCGGGTGGAAGCGCTGCAGGGGATGGGGCTCGACCCCCTCTGCAAGTGTGGCCGGAGGAGATCCACCACTCACCCTCCGTAGTGTCCGGACTGTGGTGCGTAGGGAGATTCGGGACTCTGTCCTTGAGCCCCTACGCCAGCTCGAGGCACGGGTGGCGCAACTAACGGGCATGCCCGTTGCCCCGCCTACACAGCCCCCAGCACAGCCCCGTTCTGGGCAGTGAAGGGACAGTGGAAACTGCCTATGGGTGGGGATATCAGTTCCACTGTTGCCATCTGTGGGCTCATGGGCTCTGGATATCCAAACCTCCGTCCCCGTCATTTGTGTAACCCCCCACACGTGTCATACACCGCCCCTGTATGCGTCTTGTTTGTCTTGTCTGTTTACCTACCCAGCCTACCTCCCCATCTGAACCAACTTCCTTCACCTGACATACCACTCTTACCTGAAAAAAAAAAAGCACTCTGTACCCACAAAAAAATTACGCCCCATACATAGCTGCCCATTCCGCACACATGTCCACTGGACATGGACCCTATCAATTACAATTGGCTGTACAACAAGTATTATTGTTGTCCTGACACCTCTCCCAGGGGTGGAAGGTTTCAAATGTCACACCAAATTGCATACATATGCACAGCTGTTGCTGATGAAGAAATGGGCAGCTATAGGCCTTACCTACATCCCTCCTGCACATCCCAAGCTTGTTTCCCTACTGTCTTACCCTCTTTGTGACCCCTTTTTCACCACTTTCCTGTCTCCCCATTTTCTTTTCTTTCAAAGAAAATAGCGCGGGTGTGCGCCAGAGTAAGCACCGTTAAGCAGTTGTAAGCGGGTGTGCGCGGAGCTAACCGCCAGTGCGCATGCGTGAGCTCTGCGCAAACCAGCGCTAGCCCGGTTACAACTGCTTAAAAGTGCCTTAGTCACTGTAATTGACAGGTCCTGTACTCAGTTCAAAAGAAAAATAAACTCCCACTGTCAGTCCCGAACCCAGGACCTTGGAAACACTAGTCTGTACACCCTACCACTAAGCCATGACTCTTATACAAACACATTGTGCTAAAATAAATATAACATGTAAAAGTAGGGATGAATGTAAAGGGAATATAGGATGTGTAGTACACAAAGCATGCCATTTAAAATAAATGTCACAAACAATATATATATATATAAATATATCTAGATATACTTGTAGGAGTCAAAGTGCATACACACTTGCTACAGGGAACATGAAAGAGGAATGGAGAACTGTGAATATACAACACAGCCTGAAGCATGAGAGAGATACTAACCTTTACAATCACAGAACACTGTCCACAGCATACCAGCATGGTCCCCGCCCACACAATCTGAAAGGGCAACGCCTATCACACATACCCTTTTATAGCACTGACCTGAAATCACAGTGAGAACTGCAATCAGTACACAACCAGCTGTATGCAATTAGCAAATGCTGGCCCTCAATTGGTGCAGAGGCCATCACATGGACCTATGCAAATACCTACAAAAGCATCCAGTGCTAACACTCCCCACATGCAATAAATTAATTGCATTGTCTGGAAGCAGACAGAGAGAGGCCGAGAAGTGGAAGAGAGAGAGAGAGAGAGAGAGAGAGAGAGAGAGCACCAAAATAAAAAAAAAAAACACTGTGACTCTCCCTACCCTGAAGCTGTCAGCACTGACAGGGATAGCAGCGGCAAGCAGAAGCTGTGGAACGCAACCAGCTGTGACATACAGAGGTAATGCAAAGAAGCAGGTTAACAGTGTGCATACTGTGAACCCTCCAAATGTGTCATAGGTCTGTATCCATAGGTATGTCCATGTGATATGTTGTGTGTACATAGTTCCAACAAATGGGGATGACCACACATCACATGTCAAGCAGGCATAGGCCAGGACCCTGGTAGCATGTGTCTGTGCATTGGCCTAGCAATGGCTGTAGTGACTGCTTTGAAATGTCAGCCAGGCCCCAAGCCAGGATCAGCCCATCCCAAAGGCACACTGGCTGGGAACAAATGTCTGCAGGTACCTGATGTCACTGCACATGCATCCCATACTGCAGTACCCCATAGCGTAGCAGACCAGGCCCATTATGCATATGATGTGGTAATTCCCAGGGTCAGTTGAGGCGTCCCCTTAGTGTTGTGGGACCACTGCTGCTGTATGCCACTGTCCAGGTACATATCCTGTAGCACGGCCAAGATAAACTATCACTGTTACATGCGGTGGTATGTCCCCCAGAGTGCTGGTAGCACACATCCAGGGGGACCACGAGGTCACAGTGATGCTGTGTGTTCTCCTCCGCTGAGGGTGGCCCTCACCTGGACATGTGCGATGATAGTGAGGTTACACCCAGCTGTGATAAATATCCGATAGGTGAGGGAGAGGGAGGGGGGATATGTGCACCGAACATGTCTGCAGGAATGTTGCCAATATGCGTGTGTTTGGTGAATGTTAAGTAGGTGTGGACTAACACAGAGCATATCCGAGGCATGTGGTCGGTATGCGTAACATAACTGAAGAAGGCCTTGTGGTCATCCACAGTGTTTGTGTCTATTACCCTCCCAGAGTAGGCTGTGGCTGTTGTTACGACGGGCTGTAGCATAGTACCAGTGCTGACCACAGATGCCTACCCTTAATGTGAATGTGCTCTGTCCTGCAGTAGCCCCCTGCTATTGTTATACAATCTGCCTCTGTCTGGGGTCCACTGGGCAGGATGCCTAACCGTTGTGCATAGGGTCCGGGTTAGACATGTGTGTGCAAGTGTCATGCAATCCGCAGCATGTCTGTGGTAAGCATTTGCAAAGGGGTCAGCAGTGTGGATTGTGGCTTCCACTGGCCCAGTGTGCTGCATGGATACCATCCCAGTCCCAGCAAGTGAATAACTGTCTAACCACATACATATCAATGTAGTCTACTGTACTGGTGGTGGTGGTGGGATATGTATATCCAGGCCGTGTAACGTCTGTCCACAGCAGAGTAGTGGATGGTGTCCCACATACAGTACCTTGGGATGGACCCCCAGAGTGAGGTTGTGCATAGCATCTGTCAGTGTGTGCTGACCGATGGGGCATGCTACTACGTAGTGTGGAATGTGGCAGGTATTGTTGCACAGGTATTGGCTGAGCACTGATATCTGGCCATGTACCTGTGTATCCACCATGACACACACACATGCAACATATGGGAGTAGTAGTATATCACTACACATACATAACATGTATAGTATGTGTGCCATACATTGCTGACATGGTCTGCTGATATCCTGTCTGTGTTCTCTTCCAGGGAGATGGCGCAACAGCGTAACCCTGCCTACTCCATTGCAGAGGATGAGGAGATCCACCAGAGCCTGGTGCGGGAGTATGGCATCCTGTTTTCCCGCACCAGTCAGAACCAGCAGGAGAGGGCCGCACTGTGGCAAGACCTGGTCTGTAGGGTAAATGAAATTGGCACACATAACAGGATATATGAGCAGGTACAACATCACTGCAGTGATTTAATCCGAAGTGCCCGGCAGCGTGCAGCAGATATCCACAGGCAACAGGTCGCCACAGGAGGTGGGGTGGCCACACATCCCCCCTCACCAGACTGGAGGGGCTACTCCTAAGTGTTGTGGCTCCAGCCCCGGAACACCAACAGCAGTACACCTGCATTATGATGGAGGCTGGTTCCACACAGCAGCATGACATGGAGCGTGCAGGTAATATGCCATATGTACACCTGACTGTTCTGTACACTGTATCATATGCAATATCAATGGGACAGATGTGCCCACTAACATTAATCTCATCCTTTCTGCAGGTCCCTCCAGGGTTACAGAGAGACAGGCCATCCATGCTGGTGAGTGTGTTTAACATAACCTATAATAGTCCTGATAATGCTAGTAACAGTAGTGTAACTCAGTAGTGCTCTGTATGTATACTGCAGGGTGTGCATGTGTGCATGTGTGCAGGTGTGTCAGTACCCATGTGTGCACGTGTGCAGGTGTGCCTGTGTCCAAGTGTGCATGTGTGCCTGTGTCCACGTGTGCATGTGTGCATGTATGCCTGTGTCCACGTGTGCATGTGTGCATGTGTGCCTGTGTCCACATGAGCATGTGTGCATGTGTGCCCGTGTCCAGGTGTGCATGTGTGCCTGTGTCCATGTGTCCATGTGTCCATGTGTGCATGTGTGCATGTGTGCATGTGTGCATGTGTCCATGTGTGCATGTGTCCACGTGTGCATGTGTGCATGTGTGCAAGTGTCCACGTGTGCATGTGTGCATGTGTGCCCGTTTGCATGTGTCCACGTGTGCATGTGTCCACGTGTGCATGTGTGCATGTGTGCATGTGTGCCCGTGTGCATGTGTCCATGTGTGCATGTGTGTATAAGTGCATCACTGGTAACAATGTCTGGAGAATGTAAACTGTGTTTCCTGTCTCCATCCCACAGGTTCTGGGGCTGCTCTGGTGACCTGCAGCAGGGAACCTGAATCCTGTGCCACGGCTACTGGTAATGATGATATATGTGTAATGGTACAGGAAGGTGTGTCATTGTCTGCCATTGGTCAGCCAATTGACAGTACACAGCTGTCAACCCCATCATTGCGCACAGTCATCCTGCCTATACATCCTATGTCACCATTGTCCCTAGGTGATGGACAGGATACAGCGGGCATAGACCAGGGTAATGTGGTACCTGTGGCACATGCATCCCCACACAGCAGCCATGGGCAGGGTCCTCCGATGGTACCACACAGACAGTTGCCCATGGGTTCTCGTGGGAGCATCCGTGTGCGTACTGCCTCTGGCCGACGTGCCCAACGAGGTCTGTCAACCTCAGTGATGTTTCGGACTGTCATGCAGGCTCAGTCACGTATGGAAAGGTACACCAGACAGGGTCTGAGGGAGTTCAGAGCATGCCGCACAGCCATGACAGACAGTATGCGTGACATTGCGGATGCTATCCGTAACTTCACCGATGTCATAGACAGACGTTGTGGGGACATCTTACAGCAGTTCCACAACCAGATGTCCATGAGCCAGGGCAGTGGTGGGCGTCTGCGGCATCGACGTGGCTGTATGCCGGCAGCGGCAGCAGCTGGCAGTCGGCGCAGATGGCAACAGGCTTGTGCACGCCCCCATAGTGCCAGCAGCAGCCCCAGCAACGCTGGGTCTGTGCTGTCATCGGAACGCCCCAGGAGACCACGTGCGCGTGGCTCTGGACAGTCCCAACAGGGACATGTGTCCAGTCAACACACTCCCGCTTCTGATGACAGTACCCAGTCAGGCGTTGTACTGGATACGGTCCGTAGCACCCCTGCCAGGCACAGGTACCGTGTCCGTGCACACAGACACTGATCTGTACGGCCTGCCAGGTGCAGTCTGTGGCTGTCCACAAACCCCTGTATATGGCAGCCATGAGGTGGAACTGTGTGCGTGCATACACACATGCGGAATGTCAACACGTAGGGCAACCACATACACGCACACACTGCAGCAAAACTGGCCCACCCTGCACTGCTGCCCCTCACCAACACACATACACACACATGTCAATTGGTGGTATCAGTGGCTGACTCAGGCATACCTAATCCACACCCTGTGCATATGATGACACTGTGCCACCTCCTGCAATCTCCAACATCATTGCGGGAACAGGTAAACACATTGCTGATGCACAGGGTGACTACTTAGATGTGTATTATTAGTATCATGTTGGTAACAGTACAGTGTACTGCTATGACTGTGTGTGTACCCCAGCATGCCTGCTGTAGTAAATGTATGAATGTCATGAATTGTTATCTGCACCCATAGTACATACCAAAGCATAACAGCTGCACATAATTGCATGCCGGTGGTAAGGTTGTCAACAGATAGCCACATACATGGGTAGCACAGGGGGAATGCTAACGCAAGTAGTGATATGCAATGGTGGACATGTACAGTAATGGTGTCAAGATGCCCACAACAACTATGCCATGTGTATGTTCACGCATCTAGATATGTGTGCAGTACCAATGTTGTCCAGACCACAAATAAGTATGACATAATATCGGTTCCACCATGGCCATCTGTGCTGCGTATTCCTGGGTACATGTTGACAGTGCCTACATATATGCATTG
Source organism: Protopterus annectens (assembly GCF_019279795.1). Classification (NCBI taxonomy): domain Eukaryota; kingdom Metazoa; phylum Chordata; order Ceratodontiformes; family Protopteridae; genus Protopterus; species Protopterus annectens. The sequence continues at coordinate 1,683,433,772 of NC_056735.1, read as the reverse complement.
TGAATTACTGTTATTGTTACCCCTTCTTCGTTGTATGATGCAGTACTTGTAGCCCTGTGTACTGTAGCCTTGTATGCATGCATGTTCACCTGGGGTCCCCTGGAACACTGCTTACACCTGCAATGCAGGGTTACAGTGCTTCTGTAGACTGCTACTGACATCTGCATAGCGTACCATATGTATGTCAACCTTACACATGGCAGAACGGCACTGTCTATCCTGTGCACATGTAAGTAGCCTGTGACACATTGCACACGTCTTACCCGGCATATACCCACGTGTGCAGTCATATATGTCAGTGCTATGAGACAGAGGCAGTCCACCCACACATACACACCTTCAGTATGTTGTTCCCCATTGGCCCTATGTGTTGGTACTCACCATGGCAATCACACTACTAGGGTGGCATGTCCAAAGGTAACCTGTGAATCGCCTCTATGGTCCAGTCATGGTTTATGTGGGTCATGTGTCATCGTCACAGCTGCCACATGTATGCAGTCAGCCATCACCCTTGGCCAGGTATATACAACACATGTGTGGGATTCCACCACACAGCCAGTCTGGGGACCGGTCTCTCTGAACCCAGTGATGCCATACCCTGTCAGGTGGCATGTCATATATACTACGTACAGGACAAATGTCAGACCCAATCCCTGCCGCTACTAATGATAATACCCCTGAAGACGTTCCTGATAGCTTTGACCAGTCCTTTACTGAGACAGTGCAGGCCCTAGCTTGCCGACTACCTCCTAGCTCCCCTGGTCCCGAAAGCAACACCCCTAGAAAACTACGTGCGTCCAGCTGCCAACTGGTCGCCACTTCACATCTCCGTACCTCGGTTGTAACAGTGAAACCCACTACACTGTGTGCCGATCAACACCCTGCCGGTACCTATCAACACGAGATGATGCTATTGCTTACCGCGTCTCAAAGGTAATCAAAGGTACTATGTCAGAATCTAACATTCCCACCATCTGTAAAATGTCATATGTAATCCCACTTCACACAGGAGGCAGCTCTACTGACGTCTCCACTGATAGGCCAATAGCTATACACTCTCCACTTGCAGAGGTTATGGTGACTTTCGACATAGACAAGTCATGCACCACCTAGTCCAACATTACAGTATGGCAGACACTCAGCATGGCTTACGTTCTCATCACAGCACTCCGTCAGGCCTCCTAGCCTTTACTAACACCATAAGCCATACCTGCAACATCAATGATATATCCACAGCCTTCTGTTTGGATAACTCAAAGGCATATGATATGGTTGATCACCAACTTGGACTCTGCACCCTGCACAGACTGTCTAGATACTGGAGCCTTCCAATGGTGTCAGTCCTACCTGCATGGTCAACAGCAGGCCGGCCTCTGGCAGACCAAACCCTCTAACCATCTACCAGACACCCTCAGAGTACCACAAGGCTCTATCCTAAGGCCCTTGCTGTCCTCCATCGTCATTAACGACCGTTATACTGTCATCCCAAATGCCAGCTGTATCCAATACGCTGTATACCCTACTCTGATCTGCTCAGCCACATCTCCAGTACAGTTATGTTCAGCTACCCAGACCACCTGTTATACAATAGCAAACTGGCTTTCTGAACGTCGTTTGATCCTACATCCCAGTCACACTGGACTGCTGTTATTCCACAAACACGTATGTCTACCACATTCACCGTTACCATAACAACAACCGATGGCACAATACTCTACCCAGACCCATCTCAACAACTATTAGGTGTCATCATAGACAATAACCTCACATGTGACATACATGTTGACCAGATTAGCCAAGCCATCAATAGAAAGCTAGGGTCACTTTACAGAATTAAAGCCTTCCTAGCCCCTCCAGCTAGAGGTGCCATAGCTCACTCACACCGTGTTGCAGCCCTTCTGTATACATCCCCTCTACTCTCACATATGAACAAGACTGTCCTTAACAAGCACTGGATTTGCTACAACCACATTGCCAGGCTTGCCACTGGCCCGCCTGGTAGGACACATCATTGCATCAATCTAAATCAGCTTGTTTGGCTTGCAATACCCAGCCTAATACAGTATAACCAAATGATTATGGCCTATAACATCCTGTATAATCCGGACAATACTCCTGCACTTAAATTACACTCACCCCCTATAACAATCCTAGACCGCTTGAGCCTCTAACATTGTACTGCTTCGGACTAGCGAGTCTATTAACACAGCTGGTGATTCTGTCTTTGCAAACCCTGTACGTAGATCCTGGAACCCACTTCCAGCTGATATTACCCTAATGTCCACCTTAGTTCATTCAACAGTAGACCCAAACAACATTTGTTATGTAACTGGCTATGTCAGTGTATCAGGCCTGGCTAACTCGGATGTGTAACCTGTGTGAACCACTGTACTGTGTAAATACAATGTAATCCTGGCTTGTGCTCAGGTCTGACATTAACCTGTGGAACATGTTGGACCTGCTTACTTATGTAATCTCTGTTCATAATCTGTTTGTACTATGTCATGCTAGTATTTTCTAATGCTGTATCTGCTACCCTCGTATCTTGTCTCCACGGGCCTACCCCGGGAATGGACATGCATCCAGTTGGGCTATCCCAGTCAACATATGTAGGACCAATAAATGTATCAATACATGATATTACAGTGACAACAATACCAGGCAGACATTGCCACACACTGACAGCATGCTGAACACACTGGGGCATATGTAGGGACTCAGACTAGCAGCCTGCCTGTGCATCACACACCTCCGCAGCTGGCACACAGGCATATGTTCCGTCGGAACACAGCACATTCCACACATGGCACGCACATCCCCTGTACCGCACACCCACAGCCTGTAGGGCTACACAACACACCTGCTACAGACGTGTCAGGTACCTGTCATGTGTGCTGCACTGGGGTCCCGCTCAACAGGCTGTATCTGGTGAAGGGCACAGTGATATGACTCACTATGGTCCACCACAGCACACATGCATACAGGTCAGACAGAGGCATGGACAGATATGACTCACTCATTGACCATGCCAGTGTGGCTGCCTGGGACATACCTCCCTGGACTACGTGATAGGGAACATAGAATGGATCTCTCAGCATTTGGCACAGGCCAGTATGAGCCTGATATTAGTTGCCAACATACTCTCCCCAGGTATTCTACCACTATATGTGGGAAGGCTGTTGTATGTCTACATTATGCTCAGTCTCCACTGTCATTCATAGGGTATCCACTGGCTGTCAACGTGTGCTTACATGCTAGGGAAGCCACATTGCTGTTCACGGGTCATCTTGCACGTGACACACATGGCCCGATGTATACTGGCAAGGCTCCTTGGTACACACATACTGCCTTATGCTGCAGGACATGGTTTACATAGCGACCTCTGTGGGTATCACACAGGTTAGGACACTGACAGTGCTGCTACACAACTACAGCAGTGTACACTGGAGGATGCATGCACCGGACACTGCCCTCAGCACGGTGAACCGCAGTGTCTGTGCAGTACCAGATGCATGAGTCATGGCTCACAGGTGTTACCCATCACTGACAGGCTATGCCCCTTACCATGCCTGTCATCCCCTACACATGTACCACACATGGATAGGGGTGTGGTATCCCGGGTCAACACAGATACACACACCTCCAGGTTGTTGGCACCGCACAAACCATCAGGGCCTACTCAGGTGCAGCTGACAGTGTGTCGGAATGCCATCTGGTCCATAGCATGGCACACACAACCCTCACATACACTGGAAGACCACCTATCCTCCATAACAACAGCGGCAATATGACAGTCCCATGAACTGTGTTTATAAGGCCATACTGCATCCAGCCGAACATTGTGTGTGAGCATTGCTGTAGCTACAACACTCTAGTTGACGGGTTCATAGCATGTGGTCACCAAAATGCAGTGGAATGACATGTTACCACTACCACAACAGGTGGGAACATACAGCACCTGTACATTGACTACATGTACACTATATGGGCCAGACCAGATGTGTATCCCCTGCTGTAGGTCTTTCACCATAGACACCCACACTGTCTAGGGACATACCACATCCGGACCCTGCACAGCAGGACACACAGTCATATTGGTATACATTGCTAATACCATTTATCCACACAAAGCATGTGTCAGACATGGTAACTACTGCGGCTCACAGGTATTTCTGTGTATGTGTCACACACATACATCATGTGTGCAATGCCATTGTTGGGTTAGGCAATGGCATGCATTGGAATGTACACACACCCGCACAAGGTCATACTGTGTGACACAACCACACGCGATAGTTGTGGGTTACCCAAACATACCTATCTGTACTCTGACGATGGTAATAGACACAGTAGCAGAGCACACTATTGGCATTACTAGCCAACTAGCCCTGTCTGGCTGTGCTGATAGTGTGGTGACATCCCCTGTGTTTACTGGTGGGGTATGCAGCATCTGGTGTACAGTATTATTTGCCAAAAGGATCTGTACCCTCACACTTGCATTTACACACACCCTACTACCCCCACACACATGCAAACTTGCCATATGCAGGATTCATTCCCCTACCTACCTATGTCATGACACGTGGGAGGGACGCATTAGCAAAGAGCACTGTTCGGTTTATTACATAGTTCCTCGTCTCCGGATATACTTAGAGGGTGCTGACAACATCAGTACTTTGAAAGGGTAATGTGCATCAGGTGGTGTGATCACCTGGTTGCCAAAACTAACATGTCTTTCATACGGACATGCACACACACACATGTATGTACAGGTTTCAAATCCCTACGTAATGACATTACGATACACAGGGGAAACACATTAGCAGAGCGTGCTATTCGCATTACTGGGAGCCTTCCCTTCTCCTGCTGTACCTATACGGTGCTGACATCATCTTTGTTAAGAAAGGGGTGTGTGCATCCTGTAGTGTGTTCTCCCATCTGGCAAAAGGAACATTTCCCTCATACATACCTGCACACACACAATCACCCCCCCTCCAAACACACACACGTGGCATCTGCAGGATTCAAACCACTACCTAACTATGTTCTGATACATGTGACGGATACATTAAGCAGAGCGCGCTATTCGCATTACTGGGAGGCTTCTCTTCTCCTGCTATACTTATAGGATGCTGACATCATCTGTGTTAAGAAAGGGGGGTGTGCATCCTGTAGTGTGTTCTCCCAGTTGGCTAAAGGAACATTTCCCTCTCACAGCCTTTCACACACACAAACCCCACTCACCCACACACATACATACACACACACTGAGCATTTGCAGGATTCGATCCCCTATCTAACTATATTATGACACTTGAGGGCGACGCATTAGCAGAGCGTGCTATTCGCATTACTGGGAGGTTTCTTTTCTCCTGCTGTACTTATTGGGTGCTGATGTCATCGGTGTTTGGAAAGGGAATGTGCATCCTGTAGTGTGTTGTCCTATTTGCCAAAAGGGACATTTCCCTCACACACACTACCCCCCTCAGACAGGAACACACACTTGTCATTCACAGGATTCAAACCCCTACCTAACTATGTTATGACACTTGAGACGGATGCATTAGCAGAGCGCGCTATTCGCATTACTGGGACATTTCTTTTCTCCTGCTGTACTTATTGGGTGCTGATGTCATCGGTGTTTGGAAAGGGAATGTGCATCCTGTAGTGTGTTGTCCTATTTGCCAAAAGGGACATTTCCCTCACACACACTACCCCCCTCAGACAGGTACACACGCTTGCCATTCACAGGATTCAAACCCGTACCTAACTATGTTATGACACTTGAGACGAACGCATTAGCTGAGCGCGCTATTCACATTACTGGGAGGTTTCTTTTCTCCTGCTGTACTTATTGGGTGCTGATGTCATCGGTGTTTGGAAAGGGAATGTGCATCCTGTAGTGTGTTGTCCTATTTGCCAAAAGGGACATTTCCATCACATGCACTACCCCCCTCAGACAGGCACACACACTTGCCATTCACAGGATTCAAACCCCTACCTAACTATGTTATGACACTTGAGATGGATGCATTAGCAGAGTGCGCTATTCGCATTACTGGGAGGTTTCTTTTCTCCTGCTGTACTTATTGGGTGCTGATGTCATCGGTGTTTAGAAAGGGAATGTGCATCCTGTAGTGTGTTTTCCTATTTGCCAAAAGGGGCATTTCTCTCCCGCAGACTTACACACACACCAACCACACTCACACACACACACTGAGCATTTGAAACCCCTACCTAACTATGTTATGACACTTGAGACAGACGCAGTAGCAGAGCGCGCTATTCAGATTACTGGGAAGTTACTTTCCTCCTGCTGTACTTATAAGGTGCAGACATCATCTGTGTTTAGAAAGGGGAATGTGCATCCTGTGGGGAGGCAGACACCAAGCACACTCTGGCTAAGCTGTCATTCCCTAGGGCAAATGGCCTGCTGTTGACCTCTACACCCATATGTTTAATTGTCAAATGCACATTATTTGTTGCTGATAGACTGTTTGCACATCTTTATTGCCATAACATTCCCTGTTTGTATGAACAACTTGTGCATCTGTGGAAGATGTTTGCATATGGGAGGGATCCACTATATCACGTATGTCTCTGTAGTCATCTAGCTGTGTGCACTGGGCAGACTGCTATAATGTGGTTGGTTCCTGGATTACAACATAACAATACCAGCTATGTGTGTCCAACTGCTACACCGAGATTTGGCCCAAGTGTGTGAGCATGCCCAGTTCAGCCTTCCCATGGCATGTTGTCAATGTGTGTGAGCATGCCCAGTGTGAGCATTCCATATGTTGGACTCTGCAGCCCACCACATTTGTGGATGGGTGTGAACTTCAACAACTATCACCCGTTTATGGTTGTGTGTTGTGTGTCATGTTGTGTAGTTACGGTACAACTGCTTTGTGTGTGAACACAACAGGGTTATACTGTGCCTGCAGTGTTTGCATGGGATACTTTGCATACAGTTGTCAACATCCTTTCACACTGACCTAACACTGTAGTACTGTATAGTGTACTGGCAGTACTTTGACTGTGGTGGGCAGTATCCTAGGCTTTACTGCTATCACTGCTTTACATTTCGATAGTGGGCGCAACAGCCTGGTTACGGGCCAGTTGTGTACATCTGACCATGTTGCATTCTGTTCAGATATGAACTACTTAAATCAGGCTTGTCCGACATTGGTAGTGTATTCCACAACATAGGTGTACATTTGCAAACACTAGTGATGTGCCCTAGTCCATGTGTAATGCTAGTTGGGGAGTATGTTTGTCTTTCAACACACATTGTAAGTGGAGTTTGCCATGACATATGTCATGGTTAATATACTGTGCCTCTGTCTACCTGTGACATGACAGTGGTACACAGGTTAAATCTACCATCTCCCATCCACTCATCTGGATTCCTATTGAGGTAGATTGATATGTGACTCTATGGGTAGCCTGTGCTGGGGGTGGCTTCTGTGTTATGGAGCACGCAGTACAGCTTGTCCTATGTAAGTCAGTGCTGGGGTTCAGGTCTCTCATGTGGATAGCTCACTGCCATTCAGATTGTGCAAGGTGCAGCATGTTTATTGATGCCAGCAACACAGGCAACACATGGCATCTGGGCAAGCTCTTTGATACTCCTGATGAGGTACTGTTGGGGACTTTACAGTTGCTGGAGGTGTCTGCTGAGGTACATCCCACAGGGGCGATTGTAGTCAATTGTACCGCTGATGATGGATGACTGCAGAGCCACAATGACCTCCCTTATCTAGATCTGACAGCCTTCGTGATTAGGTGGGTATATGGTATGTTCCTGTAAACACTACAGCACATGTTTGTCCAATGCAGGATATCTATCACCTTGTGTCCCCAGGTCTCTCATTACATGTTGACTACATAATGGGTTAACACATATGTGGTAATTGGTGGGCACTTACTGTATATCCAGGGGGTTGACTATACACGTTTCTGCACTTAGCTTGCTGACATGGCTATGGCACCGGTTGCCTGTTTCTATGTGGCCCTTTTGTGGGATGCTTGTGTCAGCTGGTGGATCATATGTGGTGAGCAGTTTGTAGTCCTCTGCAACCATGTTCGGACACAGTCCTTCCATGTTTGCCTGTACCTATGGGACATATATACCAGACGGGGGAGATCCCAGGACGAAGCCTTGTGGGATGCCAGTTATATCTGGTTTGTAGTCTGACATGGCTGCAGCATGTCTGACCATGTCTGTTCTGTCCTTGGTCTGGTTTGCAACCCCTCTACTGACATGTGGGTTTATATTTAATCTGGTGAGCCTATCTATGATGAACACGTAGGGTATTGTATAGATGCCTTTGCAAGGTCCAGATACACTGTGTGGAGCACATTGCCCTCATCAATGACCTTACTGGCTGTTTCAATTGAGTCAAACATGGTTAGGGGCAGGATCTGCACTTGGGTGGGCCACAATGGGTTGGGTCCAGTGTCAGTAGGTCCCCAATATCTTTATGTCTGTGGTACATGCTGATCCTTTCCATAGCTGTGCAAACCGAGCTTCTCAGGATTCTGGGGTGGTACTGTTCAGTATCCATTCAGGCAACACCTTTGTTGAGAAGGACCACTGTTGTTGTACACTGCTCTTTGGGTACATATTCTGTGGTAAGGCTGACATTGAACAGTAGTGTGGTTTTGCATTCCATTCATCCTGGAGTCCATGTTGCACTAAGCCCAGGACAACATCTCATACCATTGCTGCTGTGTGTTTTGCTTTGTAGATGTTGGCTGTTACCTCAGCATCTGCAATGTCAGGGGGCCAGCAGTCTGCTGGGATAGATATTCTGCATTCGGGGGGGGGGGTTTGCACTGCACCTGTCAGGATGTATGTTGGCAGTATGTGTGTGTGTTTGTGATATTTGTGTGATTCAGGGCATATCTGTGAATTCCCAACATGGTTCCTACCATCAGTTGTGAAGGCCTTGGGATTATCTTTAGTGTCCTGTACAATTTGTATCTTCATAGGTTCATAGGGTCATACTAGGCTATCCACCCTGGGCATTTGTTAGCCTAGCCAGAGTGTGTGTGGCTTTTGACACCCCTTGCTATGTGCATATTATGGCCATTGATGTTTTGCTTGGCTGTGCCTCTGTCTGGACATGACACAGTGAAGACCCCCAGTATAAATCTACAATCATCCATCCACTTGGCAAGATTCCTGTTGAAGAGTGTCAGTGAGGGGCTCTGCCTAACATGGAATGGGATTCTGGTCCAGGGTGTGGGGAGCCTCTGGAATATGTATCTGTCCCACCAGCGCATCCTATTTCATTATTAGTTGAGGTTGACATCTCTCCCTCTCACAGCTCCAATGGCTTTGTGTTTTCTAGGGTGGGGCATGTCCATTACTCCTGTGTTGGGCATGGCCTCCTACAACAGGCATGCAATGCCTCTGTGTAGGCCGTATGTGACTGGATTCAGCTGGGGTGTCTACAGCCAGGCAGCATATGACATGTATTTGTGACCCTTTATCCTATTGGTGAGGTACCTTTGAGGTCTTTCTAACTGCTGCAGGTGTCAGGTAAGATACATCCCATATGAGGCATTGTACTGGATTATGGGTGTGATTGGAGAAAGGTATAGGGGCACAATGACCTCTGTTGCCGTAGATGTGACTCCTTTCCTGCTACAGTGTCACATGTAGACAGTCTTCCTAGCCACATTGGCAATGTGGGTGTCACATAACAGGTTACTGTCCACGTGTGTCCCTAGGTCCCTGGTTCCTCTTTCTATACATACTGGTTTACCACCTATGTGGTAATTTGTGGTACCTTGTTTGTTATTTGGTGGGACATTCATACTGTCCATTGTCTTCAGGATGGCTGGGTGGGGTTATTGTGTGTGAGGGTGCGGTCTGTAGCATACTACAGACTGCACAGCAGTCTTGCCTACAGTTAGTTGCACATGTGTGTACTCCAATGCCTTGTGCATTGTCAGTTACCTGGACGTATGGGTGTCTGTGCTGACTAGGATACTCACCCTCCTTTTATGTTTCGTTCCAGGGTTTGGGGCCATGACACATGATACGTGGTATAACCTGGTAGTGCTGGTGTGCTGTCAGGAGGCTTGCAGCAGGATTCTGTCACTGCACAGACATCGATCTTCTCCATTCTGGGGATGGCCTCGGGAGCATGCATATTGGGGTGTACACATCTGGCATTGGTCAGCATTTCCCTTATGTTTCTTCCCACTTATGTTTTGTAGGGTGGTGGGTCAGTCTTTTCAGCCTTGCCTATGAAAGGCTCTATGGAGGTGGCAAAGGCCTTATCCAATATTCAGACACCCAGGGGTAACAGGTGCAGGCCATCCCAAGGACAGCATCGTGGCTTGTCAAGCATGACATCCCAGGCAGACAGACATTGCATCCCCTTGGACTAACACCAGTAAGTGTGCCACTTGCTATGACTGATCATTCCGTGTTTGTACTGTGGCATTACTCTTGTAAGGGTAGGATGCTGCGAACGGTGAGTGTCATACCGGCCTGGACTACATAATCAGATAGCTCATCTATGTCTCTTTTCCTGTAGTCTAGGGTGGTACATCTCAGGTCATTCACACCAGCATGGACTATGACTGCATCATATTTCTACTTGCTTTGGAGTGACCTACATACTTCTGTTATGTGGCATATTGTGGCAGCCTACAGGCAGCTTACTGTACCCTTTCCCTTGTTCAGTCTGGTGTGCAGGACAGTGGTGTGTCTGACTATGGAGTCACCTATTACAACTGTATCAGGCATGTTGTTTCTCCTTCTGGCCTGTGACTGTTTGGCACACCAGCTTTGTGTGCTATGTGTTGCATGTGCTATGTTTGGGGGCTGTTTGATTGGGTGTCTGCTTTAGAGGCCTCTGTTGGTGTGCTGTGTTTCTAATTTGTGCCTCTGGGAATGTTTGTCTGTGTTTATGTGTTTGGTTTGCAGTTGTGATAGGTCTATGTGGGACTGTGTTTGTGGTGTGTGTGGTTACCTTATCCTACCGACTTGTTTTGGGAGTACTGGGTTGAGGGAGCTCAGCCTCCTGTTTCGATGGATGGTTGCATCTCTCACATATTTTTGTATTTCTTGGGTGGAGTTGGGGGTTGTCTGTGTACTTGGGCCAGGTGTGACATTGCCTCGGGATTCACAGATTCCACTTGTTGTGGCTGGCCTTAGTGGATTGCATGTGTGGACAGATGTTATTGCCATACTACTGATCTGTGCTTACTTCATTGTTTATGTTTGCTCTATCATGTAGTAGCTTCCTCGTTCTCTTGCATGTTTTGGTTATGGGTGGTGTCCACCATGCCAGATATAGGCACTGTGTCTTGTTTTAATTTAGGACTGCATAATCCAAGCATTCCTGGCAGTGTTCATGGAATGGCTGTATTACAGGTTCTGTGGTGTGGCCCATATTTTGCACCTGCAGGACCTTTAATGGATTCCACATCAGTTTGGAGGGGTGCAGATATTGCTTAACACATGTTTTCCACTGTGGTTTCCTGGCCAGGGACTGTGGTCAGGTTTTGGATATCCAGTGTGATTACTCTATGGTCTGGTTTTACCAGTGAGCAATACACTTCTCATCTTGACATCCAGTACCCATGTTGCTGATTATCACATCCGGTATGCTTACCCCTCTTGTGGGAGTGGTACATTGTTCCTGGGCCTTTTGGTTTGTGGATTCTATGAACCTTTGTCCGACACTGTTGGAGCTAGTATAATGTTCCAAGTCTATATGTCTGGGTATTTGCAGTCACCCAATATAATGTGGGTTGGAGGACTTGATATATTCATGTATTCCAGCATAGGCCAGATGCAGTTCCTGGTGTTGGGACAGTAGTCTGTAGCAGGCTATAAACTGGGGGGCAGTTTTAGCCACTGTTACTTGAGCATGGCTAGTCCATGCTGCTTTTTGTTGTGGTACCAACATGGGGGTGTGGTTATCCTTGCCAATTCTTGCTAGTCACCCTCCTTTTGTAGCTTGTTCCAAGTTTTGCGGCTGTACAGCACAGTATGGGGTGTAACCTGGTAGTGTTAGGGTGCTGTTGTTGGCCTTGCCTCAGTTTTCTGTTACAGCACAGTTATCAACATTCTCCATACTGGGTGAGTCCAGACTGCATGCATCTTGCTGTTTCAACTTATCCATTATCTTATTCTTATCCCTTCTGGTACCTATGGAGATAGGTTTGTCTTTTGAGCCTTACCTATTCAGGGCACACTGTGGGTGACGACAGCCTTTGCCAGTATCCATACGGCCTGCACTGATAGGTGCACGCCAGTCCTAGCGGGTGGTGCATCATGTCATGCTCAGCATGTCATCCCAGACTGGCAGACATTGGGTCCCCTTTGACTAACTGCGATACTTCAGTCAATTGTTGCACTTGATCATCTTGTTGTCATGTTGTGGCATGATGCTTGGTGAGGATAGGATGTTAGTCAGCGTCCACAGGTGTGCATATAGTACTTGGTGTTACATTACTTGACACATAGCATTCATGCCTCAGGTGGTGCAGCAGGGCTGCCTCTGTCGGATGCGCATATTACACTTCCCTGTACATGTTTGAGAGCAGGTTGTGTCATGTTAGGCATCCCTGTTACTATATGAGTGAGTCAGAGAGGGGTATCATTCCCAAGGTTCCTACTGTGCCAATGTATGTGCTATGTGTTGCCTCTTTGCCAAGGCCAGGGCATACTGGGCACACCTCCTTCTGCCTACTGGGGCAGGCTCAGGTTGTTCCTCCTCCGAGTCACGCTCTGCCTGTGCTGGCCTTGGCAATGGTGGGGGGCTGTTTGGCCCGGCCCTATGCTGGTCCTGCTGCAGCTGTTTTCGCAAGATCATATTATGTAGCATAGCACATACCATGACAATTTGGGTACATATAGTTGGTGTGTACTGCAAGGCTCCACCAGATGTGTCCAGACACCGGAACCGTGACTTGAGCAGCCCAAACACACGCTCTATCACATTACGTGTTTGTGCGTGTGCCTCATTATGGCGTTCCTGTTCAGGTGTGTGTGCATTTCTGATGGGTGTCATCAGCCACGGCTCCAGTGCATAACCTGCATTCCCCCACTAGGTGTCCGTGTGGGATGTCCCCATTGGCAAATGTCTGGTACAGCTGCGTCAAATGCCAGATGTGGAAATCGTGATAACTCCCAGCACACACATTCATTATTATGCCCTGGGCGTCACACATGACCTGGCAGTTGATGGAGGGGAAGCCCTTGCGGTTTATGTAGGCCCTACCCCGCTCTCCTACTGGTGCTTTGATGCGTATGTGCGTGCAGTCTATAGCACCCAGTACCTCAGGGTATTCCGCTATTTGCTGGAAGAGACGCATATTGCTGGCCAATACCTCACGGGCATTGGGGAAATATATATGATCACCGACATGTGCTGACATGGCATCCAGGAACTGGTGTAGTACCCTGGAGGCTGATCCCTGTGATATCCACATCATATCGCCAGTTGGTCTCTGGAAGGTACCTGTTGCTAGTATTCTTAGGCCAACACATACCTTGGTTTCCACTGGGATGGGTTCCCCTCTGTTGGTTCTGTGTGTGAGGCGTGGCCTGCAAAGCTCAACAATCTGCTGCAGGAGCTCTCTGTCCACTCTATAGCGCTCTACTATCTCCAGCTCATGTAACCCGTGGTAGGTGACCCTGGGCCTGTACACTCTTCTCCGTCTCCTCACTGTGGGTTGTCTGGCACCATCTGCATTGTCACCACCCTCAGCAAGTCGCCTATGTCTCATTAAGACAGCTATGGCAGCCCCTAGCATTTCTGCTCTGAGTTCAGCTTTTTCAGTTTTCACTTCCATTAGCTTACTCCTGTTTTGCAGTGTCTCTTAATGACAACATCCTACAGTACTCTTTGCAGTGTTTTAAGTGCTGGGCTGGCCTACTAATTTGCCTGTGTAATTGCCTGCTTCTAATTATTTTCACCTGCTAGCTTCAGCAGTTATCCCTGCTAGCTTCCTATTAATTCTGTTGCTTCCTTTTTCCTTTCTGTTTCCTCAGGGGGGAGCAACTTGCATACTACCTGAAACACGCTCACAGTGGCTTAAACGCGCGCACACGTGCTTACACGGTTAAGGATCTACTTATGCAGGTTTAAACGCACGTACACCCGCGCAAACACTGTTACACGTCTGCCAACAGCCTCCAACATACTTAGACTGTCTTACACGGGCGTACACCCACGCAAACACTGTTACACGTCTGCCAACAGCCTCCAACATACTCACACTGCCTTACTCACGCTTTATTGCGTGCACACGTGCGCATGCACGGCCAGCAAGAAACTTTAGTGTAGGTAACAGTGTACACCTTCCATTTCTTGTCTTTCCTTGACTTATCTAGAGGCACACCTCTTTCCATGATCTGTGCCTGTCATCTGTCATGTTACACTGGCCTCCAATGAACTGCGTTTCTTTCTACCATTCCCCCCAGTGATGTCACCTATCTCCTACCCTATTCCTCCCCTTTTGTATCTCTTACACTACTCAGGCCGTGCTCATTTGCTATGTGACTGTGGTATTCAGTATCCTAACCCTCATTTACATAAGATTGCCTACTAATGCTTAGTTACATGTCTTAGACTCAGCTTCCCCCCTTAGCAACCACTACCACGGTGGCCATGTTGGTTTTGGTCTGCTGGTCCCTGCATTGTCATTCCATGTATTACATGAATCCCACATTTGTGGGTTTATACCCTTCTTTTTATGCTTTTATACAGCGCAGCCCGTTTGCGCGGGGCTGCGCTGGGTTTAAACATCGGCGATTGCCGAAAAAAAAATTATATTTTAATATTTTTGCATCGGGTTATCATGCCAATGGCCACATATTTGGCCATTGGCATGCTGCCTGATTCATATGCAACCTTTTTTGGGAGCTGACATCGCTCCGTTGTGGATTTTGCAGAAATGTACTCAGTTGTCAACTGAGTACATTTCTGCAGCTAAAACGTCTCCTACACGGACTGGTTTCTGCTTCGTGAATCGCTAATATACCTCATTTGCATACCTTTCTGATGCAAGTGAGGTATTTAGCTTGTCCACGCCCAGTCCATGTAAGAGACATTTTAGCTGGTCTCTTACACGGAGTTTAGGGCTGTTCCTGGATCGCGAGGCTTGCATGGAGTGTTGCACGTCTCTTACACTCCGTGCAAGCCTTCGTGAATCCTGCCCACTGCCTTGGTAATAAAATGTCCAATTTGCCACTGTTGATGTGAGCACCTAAATCAAGCCTTCATCCATTCATTTGTCCCTAAACTGTAGTTTCTGACCAGAAAGTGAAAATTCCAATGAAGCAGTTAATGTATGTCATTCTCGAACTATGCTCTATGACTGCAGACAAGTACAAATCTTTGCTATCTATTACTGCATTCCCCACAACATCCAACAGAAATCCTGTCTGTCATTCTCACATTTATGGTCCACCAGCTGTGTAAGTTGTTCAAAAAAAAGTCTTGTTATTTTTGTTATTAGTCGAAAGCAATGCTAGCAGCACAGACCTAACAACAAAAAACTGATAGCTTCAAGAAAAGTCTGTCTCTTCAGCAAAAGACTATGGCAGCCCTGTGGCAATATGTTTTGCTCTTAAATACTGATACTTCACTTCTAAAACTGGAGCTGTTGAGAGAAGGGTTCCAAACTGGCGCAATGGCATTTTGCATTGCACTTCATAGTAACATACCAGTAGTTTAAATTACTCCAGAATGCAACACTGGCACTGAAGTAATACTTTACTAACTGGACATGTAATATTTTGTTTTTCATTTTATAAGGTGAAATACACATTGTTAATATAGCTTTACTCTGTGATAATAAATTACATTCCAATTACCCAAGTTGCACATCTCCGACTGGAACTGTGACATGATGTAATGGCAACTTAGTAAAGAATTAAGTTGCTACTAAAAAAAATAAAAATAAAAATGTGAAATGATGCAATAAACATGCAACAAAACCCCAAATATATACATATGCAAAATTTTATTAAATCCTCTGGTGCCTTGGCACTACCTTCAGAGGAATTCATAAAAACTCCAAACAGGAAATAATATGTGCTTAAAAATCCTCACCAACCAATGAGAATAATCATACAATTATTCAATAAATTAATTAATCATATTAAATTAAATGAAATACTTCCAGTTATGCTCCATATTCATTCCCCTAGTTAATTCTGTATTCTGTTTTAAAATATAAACATATTTTTATATAAAAGTTTATATTTTAGACTTCAATTATCATCAAGCATCAAATATGTTTGTTCAGGAATAGTCATTTTTAAAAACTCTGCATTACTTTTCTGACATTCTTTAAAGTGCACTGCCACAGGGCTTTTCATCCTAGCTGATTTTATATCTATGCTATTATTTTATACTACATACTGAGTTGATGTTCAAAGTAACACCTAACGGAAATAGATTACATGCAAAATGTCAGAGTGTTTCAGTGATGTGAAAGCTTATGAACCAATGCATCTGAAACCAAAGCAAAATGGTCATATTTCAGTCCCCCTTTGAGATTTCATTATTGAAGCTTCACCTAGTAACAATACGTTGTTCAAACAAAAAATGCAATCTCTATAAACAGGTGCCAGCACCAAACAGATCTGTTCAAGCAGCTGCCTAATAAAATAAGTCTTAGATTTCCCCATGATACAGTTTTAACTCATTGTCTCTAAACCTAGCTGTCTGCCTTTTATTTGAAATATCTACTTTGCTACTTTGTATGAGTGGTTTGTGTGTGTGTTTGTGTGTGTGTGTGCATGTGTGCGCATGTGCGTGTGTGCGTGTGTGCATGTGTGCGTGTGTGCGTGTGTGTGTGTGTGTGTGTGTGTGTGTGTGTGTGTGTGTGTGTGTGTGTGTGTGTGTGTGTGTGTGTGTGTATGTGAGTGTGTGTGTGTGTATGTGTGTGTGTGTATGTTTGTGTGTATGTGTGTGTGTGTGTGTGTGTGTGTGTGTGTGTGTGTGTGTGTGTCTACCTATCTGTCTGTCTCTCTGTCTAAACTGAGATCTATGAAACCGGGTGATTAAGTCTGGGATTCCAAAATACATATTTATTTATGTTTGTTTGCTTGCTTGCTTGTCTTTGTTTACTGGAAAAGGTTGACTTGACCATGCAAGACCCCTTTTCTGTGGAAGCATGAGGAGAAAAGTTCCATGCAGAAAGAAAAAATACACAAAATTTATTACACATAAGCATGATATAATATACATGAGCTAAAATAAGCAGAGTGGTACAATGCAATTAGGTTGAACATTTACAGATTTTAAAAAGTAGTCTTATTAACAACTAGGGTATTGTAAAAAAATAGAAGAGTGAAAAAAAGTTTGAAAAATAGGCTCAGTGTAGTAGTGTGGAAAGTGAGTGGAAAACCAGAGAAAAGTTACTACTAGTTACTATAATAAGAATTAAATATAGTGTCTGCAATATGTTCAAATATTTACAAAGATAAAGTGTGGTATCTAATAGCAGGAGAGAAAGCATTAGTTATGAATGAATAGGCGGTATAAATATTGACTCTAGGCAATTTGCCTACATTGACTAATGCTGATGTGCCACCCCAAAGCCATGGAAAAAAGGGGAAATGGGAGTTGATAACAATGATAAGGTACAGGTTAAAAAGTGTAATATGTTAATCTTAAAGGAGTACCCCACCCACAGACTCAAAAAACATGCTTATTTCATCATGGTTTGGTGTTTCCTACATTTTAACAGCACTCTGGGACTATTTACAAGTTTTTAAATATTTTTATATGTAATTTTTGAGTCTGACCACATGGGGTCTGACATGTTGAAGTAATTCTGATTGTTTAGTCTGCATCTAGGTATCCCAAAATGCAGTGCTCATATGTAAAAAGTTACATCACGCATGCTTCTTTCTTCCTAAAGCTCCTGTCACTGCATTGATTTTATATGCATACACTGCTGTCTTTCAGTCAGTTAGTTTTAAGTAACATTTCATGCCATTCAATGACTACTTAAAACACAAACAGTGCAAATTCCACAGGACAGACTTTCAAAGTGCTTTTTACTGCTGCTTCTTTTTAGTATGGCTAAACTACATTTTTTTGTGAAGCCTGAATTGTACTACGATGACTCATCTCCCATCCCCCTTCACACCTAACTTCCCTAGCTGTCAAAGTGCTAAGGGTAATTTGAGCTGTTACCTGTTGTGATTGACAGCTCACAGCAGGAGACTTGACTCGTGTACTTTTTCCTTGTTCTAGCCTTTACTTTCTTTATGGGTAGGGGAAGGACCAGGGAGCTGTTACATCACAGCGTGGGTGGATTTTTGGGACAGTCATGGTGAAGTCAGTTTGGGGAGGTAAGTGGCCAGAAAACTACCTGTATTCAGTGGCCTTGATGACACCAATGAATAGGAGACTGTAGCAAGGGTGGGATAAAAGGTTTTTGAAAGTGAAACCTCCACTGTACAGTAAGGTACTGTTCTAGTGGAGAGAAACAGTCAATTTAAAATATTTTAAATGTTGTGTTGTTTATTCAGAGCAGTGACAATAAATAGGAAGAAAAAGGACAGAAAAGTTGAGCATTTCATAACAGAATCCCATTGTTGTCCTTTAAGGAAAAACACAGAGCCTGGATGTTATCAGGTGTTCCTTGAGTTTAGCTTTAAAGTTTTGGGAAGTTGATATTTGTCTAATGGTCACAGGGCGATTGTTCCAGATTTTTAAAACATAAGCATAGAATAGAAAATCTCTAAAAGTGCTTTGTGATCTTTGGATGAAGACAATAAATGCATCTTTAGAGCTTAATGATTTAGTTAGAGTCTGCCACTGTATAAGAAATTTAATAGAAGATTTGCCTGGGTGGCTAATGGTATTCTTTAGTTGCGGAAAACAGAGGAGGTTGTGGAACTTCAGCAAGTTTAATTTTCTCAGGGCCAGGCAGTGAAGAGTTCTACTAGGTATTTGACTGCAAATGTGGAAATGTTATAGTAACATTGTTCTGCTTTTTCAGTTATATTGTATGAATGTTTGTAAGGATTGGAGAGGCATATAATAAGCTAGGTAGGAGAAGTCCGCACTGAGGTTCTATATGAGAATAGTCTGAGGGGTGGTGGAAGGAGCTGGAGGCTCTGTAACAGAGTCATAAATTGGTCATTGTTTTTTTAATACATGTCTTAGATGACTATCAAATCTGAAATTGTCACCTGTAGCTAATCCAAGTAGCTTGGTATGATGAGCCACTTCTAGCTAAGTACTGTTAGTGACAGATATTGTAAAGGTGCTTTTTTCCTTTGGAGTGTGGGGTATCATGCTACTCCAAGAAGTTACTCCACTACCAAGTCCATAGACAAGGGTTCCACTGGTACTCACTTGGCATAGGTTAATGAGGATCAGCAGTGCCCTACATTATAATCAAAAAGTTGGATAAAACTCATAATACCACATCTTTTATGTAGTTTATATTTGCTGTGCATGCATTTGAAGTGAATGGAAGGTTGTGTCATTGACACAAGTTCACCTATAAGCAGGAAGTTGTACTGGATGCAGTCCATGGTGGGAAGCCATATTGCCTCCACTAGCAAGTCCCACACGTAGGTGGAATAGTACTGCTTGATGAGGAAAGAGAAGCTAATGGGAGGGTTCACAGGTTTGTAGGAGGTTAGTAGGCTATTGGCCCTAAGGCCTTTATAAGCTTAGCCATGTTAAACCCTTGTTCCCTTAATGAACAAGTTGTATGGTCTATATTTGCAGCATGAGTCTATAATCAGCACTGACTGCCATTATCTAAGAGGGACATAGGTGACACCCTCAGGGTAAATGTATGTTCTCCCATCCAATTATCTAAGCTACGCTTAAATAGAGTCATTGAGGATCTCTGCTTTATGTGAATTGGGAGTTTGTTCCACAGGAATGACAATCTCTGGGAGACACATCTGTCTGTCCAGCATGTCCTGTCAAAGTCACAGGCTAGGTTAATATCCCTAGAGTGAGTGAATCTTGTCCCATTTGACTTGCAGATGTGCAGCATTTGCATTAGGGCAGAGTCCGACACTGCTCTGTAGGCTAGGCACAAGTTGTCTGTCAGCAGTCTATAAGATACTGAGTACAGTGACAGGGCCTTCAGTCTGTCCATGTAGGTCATGTGTTGAAGGCCTTGAATTTTCTTGATGAGAAACCCCTGAGGTCTCTCCAGCTGCTGCAGGTGCCTGGTGAGGTACATATAGAAGGGAACGTTGTACTCTATTAGTGGTCTGATGAGGGATGAGTACAGGGGAGTTATAACTTCCTTAGCTCTGGATGCGATGCCCTTACTTATGAGATGTGCAACACAGAAGGCCTTCCTTAGTACTGTGGACACATGGCGATCAATGTTAAGGTTACTATCAACCTGTGTTTCCAAATCTCTCACCATAGGGTTTGAGCTAAGGAGGTACTGTTAA
The DNA here is from genome assembly GCF_019279795.1 of Protopterus annectens. NCBI lineage: Eukaryota > Metazoa > Chordata > Ceratodontiformes > Protopteridae > Protopterus > Protopterus annectens. The sequence continues at coordinate 1,683,413,347 of NC_056735.1, read as the reverse complement.
TATTGTAATTCATTGTAATTTGCAGGGACTTCCCCTTTGCTGAAAGGGATGATGACACATTTTTTGTGTTTAGTTTAAGTCTGTGGCTCTGGCACAAATCATCTGTCTGTGTAAGCCTTTTTTGTAGTATGTCAACATCATTGGGGTACACAACGATTACACCCAGTTTGCAGTCATCAGTGAACATGGTAAGCAACAGGCCATCTATTTTCTCTGGACTTCAGAGAAATAGATTCCAAATAGTAGGGGACACAAGACAGATCTTTGTAGTATACCACTGGTAGAGGTGGAATCCCCAGTTTTGACAGTATGCGTTCTGTCAGTGAGCCAGTTGGCTACCCATCTAGTGACATATGGGTTAATTTCCAGCTGGGTGAGTTTCTCAATAATGCCTGTGGGGGATTGTGTCAAAAGCCTTGGCTAAGTCAAGATAGGCTGTATGTACTGTTTTGCCTTCATCCAGGACCTTGGTGACATTATTGAAGGAGTCCACCAGGTTTAATAAGCATAATATACCCTTAATGAAGCCAAACTGAGTCAGAACAAGAGTTTGAAGGTCACCTATGTCTTTGTTGATAAGGCACATGATGTTTCTCCCATGGCCTTGTCGATAAGGCTGGTTAGGCTTATGGGTCTATAGTCCCAGGGTCGGTTGATGGACCCCCTTTGTGCAAGGGAATTACTGTTGCTGTTTTCCACTCTGCTGGGACAAAGTCAGTACTTAGAGTGTAGTTAAAGAGAGTTCCATGTGGTTCCGCTAGGTCCTGTTTTAGACCATTTAATAGGCAGCCTGGGATGTTATCTGGTCCCCAGAGAGGCTTTGACTTTTGTCATGGAAGGTGTAGTTATGACCTGCTCTTTGGAGATACTAGGTAGAGGACTGGTGACAGCTATGCTTTGGAGGATGTCTGATGGGGACAAGGGGGTGAAGTTTGCACCAATCTGTCTGTTAGCAAGTTGGCAATGTCCTCACGGTCAGTATGAGTGATATTATGCCTGCTATATGGACAATGATAGTGTTAGTTACAGGGAATCACCTAGCCGTAAGAAATCCAATGCATCACACCCTTTAGACATGGAAGGGGGCTGCGGGGAGGCCGCAAACACAAGCATAAGCATCGGTATAAGAACAAATTCTGTGGAAGGGTTGATACAGACACTTCTGAAATAACTGACAATGTTTATCGGAATGTGCTAAATTTATCTATGTAACACTTACAAATGAACAAGAACAACTACTTAATAAAGGTCTTGGTTTTGTACCTGGATTTTTCTCTGAAGAATATAACATAGTTACTGATGTACTATCTTTTTGTCATAATTTAAACCTTAAACTATTTTTTTCAGATAAAACTTCTCAAAGATCTGATGAATTCAGATTCTACAAATCTGAATTCCAACCACCTATGAATAAGCATGTTTCTATATTTCTTCAATCGGTACTCAGGGATCTACATTTCCCACATAGAGAGTCATGTATTGTGGGTCAAAATATATCCCCCTCTGAAAAGGTTGCTATGGATGAACTAAGGAAGAATCATAATATTGTCATTTTACCAGCTGACAAAGGAGGAGTAGTAGTGATTATGAATATGGGATATTATTTGAATGAGGGCAGGGGACAACTTGCCAATACCCGATGCTACATGTATATGTCCATTGATCCCACTCCTGTATTTAAGAAAGAAATAGATACTCTTCTAAACCAAGCAGAAGAGGAAGGTATTATTACCAAGAGCACTGTGAAACATCTAACTGTTACTGATCCACAAAAACAAATACTTTATTTACTCCCTAAGATTCATAAATCACTTTCTAAACCCCCGGGGAGACCCATTGTGTCAGGCAAAGGTTCTTTAACTGAACCCCTATCAGCTTTTCTCACACAATATTTGAAACCCTTACTTACTTTTGTTAGAGCTAGATTACAGGACACAACCCAATTTCTTCAAATCTTACAGGACACACAATTGGAGCCAGGCTGGCTCATGTGCACCCTGGATGTGAAATCCTTATATACCAGCATACCTCATTGGGCTGGACTACAGGCTTTACAGTATTGGCTTGAACATTCGGCTCTATATCCACCTGAATTTCATACACTTTTGGTATGCATGGCGGAACACGTACTTAACAAAAATGTTTTTTATTTCCAGGGAGAGTGCTATTGGCAACTACAGGGTACTGCTATGAGAGCATCCTTTGCTCCCATATATGCCGATCTTTTCATGGCCTTTTTTGAAGAATATATGGCTTATAATCCCCTCTATAACCTGTATATGATGGAGATTGATATCTGGCGCAGGTATTTGGATGATTGCTGAATGGTGTGGCGGGTGGATGAGGCATATCTACAGAAATTTGTGGAATATTTTAATGGAAATATATGGTGCATAGAGTTTACTGTAACATCAAATCATGATACCATTGATTTTTTGGATGTTACAGTTTACAGGAATGAAGATCACACTCTGAATACCAAGACTTATTGTAAATATCCACAGTATAACACTCTGCTCCATGCGTCAAGTATGCATCCATGCCACACCATCCGGGATATACCCAAATCTCAATTCATGCGCATTAAACATATTAGTTCATTAGAACAAGATTTTGAACAAGCTAGATTAGATCTTTACCACAGATTTATGGATAGGGGATACAGAGAATCAGATATAATCAGAGCAAGTGAATGGACTACCACTCAGGATAGGAACACATTACTAGAATATAAGAAACAAGCAACCACACTGGAGGAATCTACTCTCAGGTTTGTAACTACATATGGATGCAACCATAATGTTATAAGGAATATATTGGACACCCACTGGAATATACTTTTGGCAAATGAGGAATTAAGGAGACATTTAGGTCCCAAATGCATGTTTTCACAGAGACGTGGAAAACAATTGAGTGGCCTATTTTCTCATTACAAGCACAAGGAGAGTGGGGGTGCCAATATCAACAAATGACCATGACTGGAGACAAACTTTTGGGCACTTTCCTGTGTGGACATTGTGGATCATGCCAACATCTAAGTAAACTTAAACAATTTACCAGTGCCAACATCAGTAGAGTGTACAATTTAAGGGTGTTTGGTAACTGTAGTAGTAGTAGTTGGATTGTTTACTTATTCACTTGCCAATGCTCAGCTTTTTATGTTGGCCAGCCTTTTCGTTCACTCAGAATTAGAATGACTGAACACAAAAGTGACATCCGTAATAAAAAAGAAACCGATGCTCTATACAGACATACCATCAAACACACCAATGCCAAGTTCATGTTTATGATCATAGATAAAATTACAGGGGACAGAAGTAACCAACAGGGTTGGCATACCATTTTAAATCATAAAGAAAAATATTAGATCATTAACCTTGGGGCACTATTCCCTCCAGGTCTTAATGATCATTTGTAAAAGTTTTTGAGATGTCATGTATATTTGTCGAATCCACTAGCTATTGGTAGCTGTGGGTTCAGATTCTTCTGAGGCCTGAATATGTTCATAATCAGTACAAGCGTATGTATACATTTTTATTTTAGTTGAACATGTTTTCTGATTAATCATTGAACATACCAGGTTATTCCATCTGGTATGTAGGAACTTTACATCATTTGTAAAACTGGAGAACTTCATAGGACATTTGTCCTTTTTGATAACATGTTCATATATGGTATGTCATATATATTAATATTTTGTCTATTTTTTTCTTTCGCTTATGATATATATAAGTTTTCTTATATACTGCAGTATTTACACTCCATGTGTTCTGATATTTTATGCTTTGCATGGGGCTTATGGGACATGCTCCCCTATGTAGAGTTATATTTGGCAGTAATGATGTATTTTTGATTAATGGTTATACAATTGCATATTTGTTTTTTATATGATTCTTTATTATTTCATTACTTCTTTAAGTTATGTTTGACTATGTTCTACACATTATCAGTAATATAGTCATGAAAAATGTTGATGTTTTAAATGCAACAATGTGCTTTAACTATTATGCTGGGTTATACCATGATTTCCATTGGTTGGGCATGTGTATAAATAATCACTACTCTCATTGGAGGAAGAACAATATTCACTGATGAAGGCTGGGTAGCTGAAACCGGTCTGAATATATATTTGTAAATGAATATTGAATAAATACTAATATTTAAACCTTTACTTTAGAATTCAGTATCTTTGTATTGCGATTGCTGGCCGTTGGTGTTTGATATTATGCCTTCCCTTTTAGATTTTTGATGTAGCTAAAGAATGTGATTATCCTTAGCTAGGGATGCTAGTTTAGTTTTGTAATTGGCTTTAGAGGACTTTACAAGATATCCAGTTTGCTTGTTCAAGCTGTGGAGGGTGTCCTTGCTCTGTTAAGTCAGTTCCCTCATGTTCTTAGATATTAGTTTCTTCTTCTTGCTGTGTAACCTATTTATGCTTGTTGTCCACCAGGTTGACTTGTTTTTTTTTTTTTTTGTGAGGACCTTGTTTTGATTCGTTCAGGTACAGCCAAGTCTATACATTTATACAGGTGTTTATACAGGGCATTTGTGTAAACCTCTGTATAGGAGTCGTTGACAGTGGTAGCAGGGAGTTTGAAACTATTTATGCCATCATCTAGAAGGCTATAGTTTGCTTTGGAGAAATTTTTCATCCTTTTTGCTCTGGGGGGGGGGGGGCAGGTATGATTGTTACTTCGAACGAGACTGATTTATTATCAGACCTTATCAGGGAGGGCAACAAACGGGGAAGTGCAGAGACACCCTATGTTGGTGACTACTAAATCTAGGAAATTTGAGCCCCTTGTGGGGGTGCAGACTATCTGTTCCAGAACATTTGTATTAACAAAGTCCAGGAACCTTGGGGCAAGCTTGTTTGTGTTCATATATGACTCCCAATCGATGAAAGGATAGTTGAAATCACCCATGACCAAGGTGTTTGGCTGTATAGTGAGTGACTCAAGTAGGTCCAGGTAGACAGAGTTGTTCTTATGGTTCATGGTGGGGGATTTGTAGCTAACAATGATATGGAAGAGAGTTTAGCCTACAGTTAGTTGGACTTGGAGTAGCTCTAGGGAGTCATACTGTTTGACCAGTATTGAGGTATATTTGACTTATGAAGATGGATACACCTCCTCTGTTTTTTATGCTCATTTTGAAGTCTGAACATGTGGAAGGCATTATCATCGTGTATGGTTGAGGTGATCTCTGCAGCCTTGAACCTTGTCTCTGTGACTGCAGAGACAGCATCTTCCAAAGTAAGGAGTTCTTCCAATGAGTGGAGTTTTTGATTTAGACTCTAGCATTAAGCAGCATAACCTTGAGTTTGTCTCTAGTGGATTTTTTAACATTGGGAATTTTATTATCACATTGCCTAAAAAAGACGCTATGGCGGGGCAAGTACCTTTGCCAGGAACCAAAAGCCAAGAGGCATCAGATGAAGATCATCTCTGGCAAAGTAGCATGGTTTGTCGACCATATCTTCCCAGGCTGACAGATACTGGATCCCCCTGGACTTGACACCAGAAGCTAAGCCAATTATTGAAGTTAATCATTTTTTGTTTATCTTGTGGCATCATCCTGGGTGAAGGTAGAATGCTGCTTAGGGCTAGGGACATACCTGCCTGGGACACATAATCTGAGAGCTCAGTTATGTCTCTCTTCATATTGTCCAACATGGATTATGACAGAGTCATAACAGTACTTGTTGTTGAGAGACTTGAGTGCATGTATGATCTGATGGATCCTAGCACATGGCAGGCAGCTGACCGTGACCTTCTCCTTGTCCTGCCTGGTGAGGGGGTCAGCTGTGTGTCTCACTATGGAATCGCCTATGACCAAGGCATTCTGTTTTGAGGTGTTTTGCCTTAGGGGCTTATTGACTGAGACACTGTTGTATGTATTATTATGTGTGGTAGATTTTGTTGGGTCTGCAGTGTGTGCAGTAGGTTTGTGCTTGGGAGGTCTCTGATTTTTAGGCAGGCTTCTAGTGAGTACTTCTGTGTATGCAGGTTTATGTGTTGTGAGATTGTTACGTGCAAGAGGTGAAGTGTGTGTGTTGCCAACCTGTTTGATATCTGGCTTGTTGTTATGTGAGAGAAGTGATTGCAAATTCATAGTACAGATACATCTCTCAAATGTTGTATTTGTTTGTTTTAGGAGTAACTGGTTATCAGTATACATGAGGCAATTACTACATTGCCTCAGGATGCCCATGTCAATCAAGCCAGCTGGAGAAATGGTGGGAAACTGTCCATCCATTATGGCAGGTATATAGTGTAGTAACTAGTAGGGAGTGGACTAGATGGTCCAGGTTTTGCTGTAATACTAACAAAAACAGCTGTTCTATGGAGGACTAGGGATAGAAGACTGAGTCAGTCTTAACAATGCACAACTCAGTTGCAGTGCAATCTCTGAACAACTCTGATAAACCCATGCAAACATGATGCTTAAATACAAACAAAGTTAAACAATTTTAAACAAAGTAACCAAAGGGAAAGCCCAAGACTGAGCTTTATTCCAGCAATCCCCAACTCCGATGGATCTTTGGCGACACACTTCTGCCACAAGGTTGCAGTGGGTCCTTCTTAATGTAAGATGGCTGGTTTTAATGCTCAAATTATATAAACAGTCTAGATTCAGCAAGCCTGAATCTAGTCTATGCCATAAAATGTAGAAGTACTAGAAATTCAAAGTGCACAAAATCAGTCACTAGAAGCAAAAAAAAAAAAAAGAAAAGAAAAAAAAACAGTTTAAATAAAGCAGAAATTTAGTAGATAACTTCCACAAGAGTGTAGATTACAAACCTTCCTAGTGTGAAATAACTGGTCTGGAATCCAAGTGCTTAAACCAGAACAAAGACACTTAGAACAAAAGACACAATAAACCTTCACCAGCAATTCCCATCTTTGAATTGTGTAGGCTACACTCTCCTAACACAAGAGTCTAAACCACAAACCTTCCTAATGTAAAATAACTGGTTTGGAGCTCAAGTGCTTAAACCAGAACTAAGACACTTTCAGAATAACAGACTCAAAAAGCCGTCAACCAACAATTCACAGTTTAGAAGGGTGTAGGCTATCCTCTCCTGCCTCAAGAATTTAGAACACAAATCTTCTTAACATAAAATAACGGTTTGGAACCCAAGTGTTTAAACCAGAACAAAAGACACTTAGAACAACAGGTGCAAAAAGCCTTCGACCATCAATTCCCATCTCAGACTGGCAGAGGCTGCACTCTTCTCCCACAAGAGTGTAGATCACATATCTTCATAATGGAAAATAACTGGCCTGAAGCCCAATCACTTAAACCAAAACTAAGACACTTTTAGAATAACAGATACAATAAGCCTTCAGACAGCAATTCCCAACTTGGAAGGATGTAAGCTACCTCTCCTGCCACAAGAGTATAGACACACATCTTCGTAATGTAAAACAACTGGCCTGAAGCCCAAGTGCTTAAACCAAAACTAAGAGCCTTAGAGTAACAGTTACAATTTAATCAGGCTACTAACAAGCAGTAATAAATGCAGCAGAATAAATGCAATTGAACACTTTTAAGAACAAGCAGCAAAAGCAAAATAAAGTAATAAAGTAGGAAGAAATACAAATACAGTAAAAGCAGCTGAGTAAAGTGCATTTTTAAATTAAGTTAGAAGGGAGGGAACAGAAGATAATTCAAGGTTAAGAAACTAAGGAATTGGGCCTTACCAACTGATCTCTCTGTACTCAGTAGAATGAGCTGATGAGATGGGACTTGGAGGGGTGTCCAAAATCAGGTTTATAGTAGGGGTGGGCAACTCAAAAGCTGCCAAGTTTAAGAATACAACAACAGTTGTGTGGATGAGTGGGAAAAATAAAATGCAGAGAGAGAGAGATCAGCAATATTCAGGCAGAATACAGCAAGCAAGCCAAACAAGCACTCCAACTAAACAGAGATGCCTCCAAATATTTCTAGCTAAATGAGGAATGCTATTTCTCAGCTCACCCCACTAATTAGCTGATGTTATTCACTGTTTGCAAAGGAATTCTTTGCTAACTTTTCTAACTGACCGTAGCCAAGACCTCTTAAAACTCCAACAGAACAGAAAGCTTAAAACAAAACAAATATAATACAAGAAAAAGATAAAAATAGAAGTAGCCAGACCTTAAATGAAAAATGTCAATTCAAAATAAAATGCAGACAGAGATCAACAATATACAGGCAGAGTACAGCAAGCAAGCCAAAAGGGCTACTTACATGCATGGTAATGTGCTTTGTAAATCATTATTAGTATTCATTGGGGATGACTCACAGATTTAACTTTTAATTCTTTTAATTAACACTATACTTCATTAGTTCATAGGTAAGTACTTGGTTTTCTGGTCTATTTTAACAACAGATCCAACTATCAGAGAGATTGTTGGTCCCAGACACAGTTTTTCATACAAGAACATGAGAAGTATGAAACATATGTTGTGCTACCCTAGAATGGATTCAAAGGGAGGATGTGTGCAATGGGGTACGCTGCCATGTAGGAAATGTAATTATTGTTGTTACATCAATACAGCAGGGGCAATTGATCATCCTGACTTTCACAGAAGGTTTATCTTCAATGTAGCAGGTACATGCTTGACTGAGCATATGCTGTGCATTCTATGTAGGCAAAACAGATAGGATGCTCAAATTTAGAATCAGGGAACATTTGTACGATATGTAACATCAGGTTAACACCAATGTCTTGGCCAGGCATGTCATGGCTATGGATAGGTCAGATAATTTTACTTTCCTCATTATAGATAGAACTATGCTAAGTATTAGGTTGGGGGACATTAGGAATAAAACGGAAGCCAAAGAAACTAGGTGGACAGTGAAACTCAGAGCAGATCATGGGGGGGGGGGGGGCTTAATGACATAGTGCCCATTAAGCCCATACTCAAATCGAGGAGATTGAAGAGGTGATTAATTATTATTATTATTATTTTTATTTTATTTTAACTTTTGTGTTTTACACTGTTGATTGATTCACGGTAATATGCTTTTAAATTATACAATGGGGCTTATTTGGTGTGAGTTATCACATGACATTTTTTAATTGTTTAAAAGGAACTGTCTGTGCTTTGTTAGCAAGTCTGAAGAAGCCGTAGAGAATACTATGAAAGCGCTAACATTTTACTGAGTTGTCTTCAATAAAGTATTGATCCGGAGAACTGCTATCTGCGTTACCTCGACTTCTTGTTCTTTGCTGGAATTATATTCATGTTGGGAGAGGTATTGGCCTGGTGTTGGTGGTTTTTGTTTGTTCTTGCATCACTTAGATATTGTTTAGTGTTCAGAAAGTCTTCAGTACCTTTCAGTTTTTATTTCATTTTGACCTTTTTCCCTGCCACAGATCATGAAGGTCCCAGCATTTTCTCTTTTTCAAATATTATTTCAGAAAGGAATTTATCTCAGTCTTACTGATCTAGTTTAGGCAGTAGACATGTTGTAGTTTCTAGTGTCAGTTGTGACATAGAATTTTACATCACATGATTGTCTTTCTCAGGTCAAACATATATAAAAAGCTAAAGTCAAACTAATTTTGCAAAATTAATTGTTGGTATATTTCTATATGAAGGACAGAGATGAGTTATACTCAAGGGTGCCAGAACCATAGGGTGCAGGGGTTGAGCATTTCCCCTATTTTAAATAAAGTTATGAAATGTGCCTCCAAAACCTGGCTCAGATTTTTTTTTAAATAAAAAAGCTGTGCCAAAGAAAAGAGAAAAGTGACATCAGAAAAAGAGAAAGTGTGTATTTGTATATGTATGTGTGTGTGTTTGGCTGCCTGCGAGTGGCTGTGGGCGCTTGTATGCCAGTTTGACTGTGTGCAAGTGTGTGTATGTGACTGTACACAAGTGCAAGTGTATACGCAAGTGTGCTCAATTGGATGTGCATATACGAGTGTCTGTGAGTGCATGCATGTGAGTGTATGAGTGCATGCATATGACTGTATGCAAATACATGTATATGTGAGTGTGAGTGCATGTATATGAGTGTGCACCAGTGTGTGTGTATGCAGGTGTGTGATTATGTGTATATGACTGTGCATGAGTGCATGTGTGTATTTGTGAGTGTGAGTGTGTACCTGTACGGGAGTATGTGTGAGTACATGTGTGCATGCATGCATTTGTAGAGGTTTCAGAATCAGACTCCTACATAAGGGAGGTTGCTCCAGAGACCATTATTTTTTTAAACTTTAAAAAATGCATACCTCTCAAGTGTACATATTTTTGCAGAATGTCTAGATTTTTGCCTCATATGTTTTGGTATGTTCTTATAAAATTTGTGTTTTTCAGGCAAATCATTGAAGATAGACATCCCAAAATAATGACGTGCATTTGAGTTTCAGACTTCATTTCCTTCAGAAAATGCATGCTAACACAAATCCTGTTATTCTAGCAACTTTTTTTTAAGTTTATAACAGCAATATTTAAAATCTGTCCCTAGTTTTGGCCCTTTGTCCCATTAGAATTTAACCACATTTCCTGTGCTAAGAGTTTGAGAGGTATTCGCAAGTATTCAGGAAAAATAATTATTCATTTTATTGCAAATTTCCTTTTTTATGGGAAAAACTGCCAATGTAAAATTCAGCAAATATTGCTCAACAAATGCATTTATTTATGTATTTATTTTATTTTATTTGTCTTTACCAGGAAAATCTGACTGGGTAATACTCATTTTCAGTGGAAGCCTGAGAAGAAAAGCTTCATTTGTTTGCATTGCATTATACTAAGTTCCAGTTAAACACAGAGTAGTTACATTTCTATTTACATTTATACACAAACACTAGTTGCATTTATACGTTCTAAGATTTTACAGATGTGGAAGTTACGAAAGGGAAAGCCCACGTACAACTTAATGGATTGTATAAGCAACAGTTATGTTTAAAAATTGTTTTGTCATTTCAGTAAGAGGCTGAGAGTATTCTGTTTAAGGAGAGTATTTGGAGAGTATCCTACGGTGAACATAAAGTCTTAACCTTGTGATGAGCATGTATAGGACTGGGATTGGTTAAGATGTTGTTTAAGCAGTGGTTTAAAACTACTGAGTTTATCAGAGAATTTTATTTGCATGGGGATACTATTCTAGAATTTAGCAATGCACTGGGAGTACAGTGAGTCTCCTGCAACATTATTTGACTTATTTCTAAGTAGTAAGAATCTGTTACTAGAATGGAGGTCCCTTGCCCGACAGGAGGGCAGTAATAGGTTTTGTAGTGCAGAGCATTTTTCTAGATGATGAATGAGTTTGTGTGCTGTAATTAGTTGTGAATATATTAGGTGGTTGTGCAGTTTAAGCCAGTTTAATTGCTTTAAGCTATGACAATAGTTGGTCCTATGAGGGAGATTGGTGGCAAATTTAGCTATTTTATTGTAGCAGGAGGCATTTCTATGCAAATTCATCCTGTCAAGAAACAGGCTCTTTTTTATTATGAAGCAGCAACTTCAAGTGATTATAAAACATCAGTGCGTGGGAGGTATACACCGGTGCATGGTAAATGCCCATACATGTCAAGCTTTGGCCCTCTTCAAAAGGAACCTTGATGATTGGATGGGAGATAGGAAATTCACCCTGGGGATCATGTCAATCACCCTGCTAGACAGGGGTCCAGGGAAGTAAATACTGTGGGAAGAAATAGCCAGGGAATTGTTATGGCTGGGATTGTATAGGCTCTAGGGCTGATAGTCTAGTACCAACCTATGAAACTATGGTGGTTTTGACCACAAAGAAACAGTATGTAGTAGTGTTTAGTGCTGCTCAGGCAACAGACTTTTATCTGAGTAATTGTCAATAAATATTTTGTTATATCTCAAAGATCATTACTCTTCATTCTTAGCTTGTAGAAGTTATTCATATGGTTTGTTTTCTTTTATATAAATGCATCTTTGCCTATGTCTTAGGTGATAATTCAATAAAGGTGTTGCCACCACAGCAGGCTGGTAATTTGTCTCAGATGCAGGTGATAGACTCTACTGTGGTCATGTTGATTCCTCAGACCACTCTCCTTTTTCCCAAGATCCCTCTGTGTGGCAAATGTAGCCCCTATGCATTGGGGGTTACGACGCCCTCTGTAGCTATTGGGGTCCCCTTAGTGGGCAAGGGAGAACCACTTCTGTTGGTGTTGCAAGAACAGGCAGGGAAGATGCCCCTGCTTAACTAGAATGTTGTGCCCATCCCTGTGGAAGCTATTGCTGTCATTAAAAATGTGTTTGTCTTAATTTTCCTGTCAAAAAGAAACAGAAAACTAAATGTATAGCTTTTCCTGCTCTAGTTTCACTGCACAGGAGTAGTTTATTTACTCCAGCTCAGGGTCTTGTACAGGCTATTTACCTTTCTTATCAGGTGGTTTCTGATATAAGTAAAAAGTGATTACTCTTTTCCTGAAGAGATTCAAGAAATTAAATCCAGACAGGAATCTGATGGAACAGATACAGGTATTTTTTCCCTCTGAATTCTGATTCAGACTCATTGGAAAGCAAGTTACCTGAATCTCCCTATCACTGATTCTCTTTGTCTGAGACTATTTCTAGAATGTGCAAGTCTATTCAGTAGGAGAACACTAAGGTTTCTCAGTCCCCCAGAAAATACTATCAGCTGTTACAGAAGGAATTTCCAGAACCTTCACCCATTTCTCCAGTTCTGTCAAATCTGGAGGAAGTGCGTGTCACTCATACCCCTCAACCCCTTAGAGCAAGAAATCTGGACAAAGCCATAAATACTTGGGGGACAAAGGCACAACAATAGGGACAATTTTTAAATATTGCTCTTACAAACATAGAAAGTTGATAGATTAGCAGGTTTTGCATTAACATGAATTTTCTGAAGGGTACGAAGTTTGAAACTCAGCACTGTGTTATTATTTACTGACTTCAATGGTCAATAATCTGCCAATGATTTGACAGAAAAAAAACACAACTTAATGAAAAATGGACCAAAATATGAGGCAAAAATCTGAACATTCTGCAAAAATCTGTATAGTTGAGCGGTATGGTCACTGCCTGCAATTTTCCTGATACCCAGCCTGCCTCCCTTGAAAAATGTAAATAGAAAGTATAAAGTTAAAGTTACTCAGCCTTTTAAGTTTTTACACACACTTCCCAAACATGACCTAGCAGTTATAGCTTTAGTTAATCCAGCTGCTGCCAAACATTTTAAATCAAATCCTTCCCCTTATGACAAGGATGGTAAAACAATTTTTAAGTCAGGGGAAAAGTATCTGTTTCTGCATATTTAATTTTTATAATTTTGATTTGTCAGGCTCATAGTTAAAGTTTATTGTGACTAACTGTGAAAATATGAGGAATGTTTTATCTGCAGTTTCTCCCTGTAAGGAAAAATCTGCTTTATGAGGTTTGATTTCTTTATTTTTTAGGTCACTAATCATTTAAAGTGTGTTTATGACTGTAGACACTACATCCAGTGAGGCTGGTACTGTGTTGAGGTTTCCCTGTCTTCATTCTCAGAATCTCTTAGAGGATATAAAAATGAGCATTCAAATTCAACTTTGGATAGAGATTTTGGTCCCACTGCTGCAAAGTTTATCAAAAATGTGGTGAGATGGTTAAGGTGATATACAAAGAATCTCTCAGATTTTTTTTATCCATCCCTCTCTAAATTTTTCAAAGGTTATTTTGCTCCCTTGTCCAACTGTGGCAAGAAACAAAACAAAACAGTCTCAGCAATATGCTGGTAAGCAGACATTAAAAAACAATGGAGTGGAGGTTCCCTAAAAGAAATCAGGAACCCCCCAGAACAAAGGACAGTCAAAAAAGTCAGAATGAGTATGTAAGGGGCCTTGTCCCACCTCCCACCATGGCAGTCTCTTATCCCATCCAGAAAGTCATATTCTTCATTTCTGTCTCTTTGACAATAGGTTGTTTCAGACAAATGGATTCTGTGACCAATTCAGTGAGAACAGAAGCCTCCTTTGCAGGGGATTATTCCACATCCTCAGACCAAATCCCTCTGTTCCCTCCTGTCCTACAGAACATTCTTTATTTGTAGGAGGCAATAGAGATATTTTCTTTTTCCCACTGGGGAAAGAAATTTACATTCAAGAATGTTTCTGATGTCAAAAAAAAAAAACTCATGGAGATCAGTTATGGACCTTTATCTTAAACCAGTTTGTTATAGTGCTCAAGTTCAAGATCCTTTCACAACACAATGTCTTACCACCCCTTCTTCCCCATTTGCCATTTTTTGGTAACCTTAGATTTAGAAGATTCTTTACCATCACATTCCTATCCATTAAGGCATCAGATGTTTCTTAAGGTTTTATGTATCTGGATCGCATTATCAGTTCTGTGTCTTATCCTTTGGGCTATCCACTGCTCCAAGAGTGTTCACAAAATCTCTGGCACCAGTTATAGCACATTGCTGGCTACATGGCATCCACATTTCTCCATATTTAGATGTCCTGCTTATCTATGCAGACTCTTTTTGAAAGTGTCAGGAATCTCTCTCTTTGGCCAGAGATTTCATGTGCAGGCTGGGATTCCAAGAGAATTTCAATACAAAGACCTTTTCTTACACATGAAAAAATATATCTACATTTAGATCTATTTCAGGGTTTTTCCCCCTGATACCTCTGGAGTTAAACATATAGCCACTATGAAATGGGTATTAGCAATGTCTTCTGTGACTGTTGGGGTCCCCTTAATGGCAAGGGAGGGAATACCTCAGGATTTTGTGTCACATGACATCTATGATTCGCATGATACCTCTGGAAAGACTCCACATGAGAAAGATACTATGGTATCTGACTTCTCTTTGGTCCCAGCACCAACACCTGTTGTCTTTTCAGATTCTAGTTCTGGGATATGTGACAAGAGAAATCACTTGGTGGCAACATCAAGTACCCTGAATCCAGGCCTCTCCCTTTTCCCTCCTGCTCTAAAACAGTCAGTCACCACAGTTACCTTGCACTTTGCTAAGAGAATAAAAGTGCAAGTTATCTGGGACAACAAACACAAGATACAAGCACAAAATGTAAAGGAGAAGTTTGCCTTTATGAAGGCACTCAACTCTCTAAATCACCTTGCGTCTCCAGCACCACTCCAAGTTGTTATGGACAATACCACAGTGATGTGGTACATAAAAAACTCAAGGGAGAACCAGGTCTTACCTCCTTTGCTGACTAGCCATATTAACTTTACAGCAGAATCTAACTCTGCTTCCAACATTCTGTCAGACCAAAATTATGTGGCAGACAAGCTGGACAGAACAAAATCAGACCTTTATGAATGGGAACTAGATTGGAGGTCTTCCAAGATCTGATCCATCTATGGGGAGTTCCTCAAGTAGGCTCTTTTGCCTTCCCAGTTAACAACCACCTGACAAAATTCTGCTCCAAAGGCCAGGAAGACAGATGGCTTTTCCTTTCCTTGGACAGGAATATTCCTGTATGCTTTTCTACCATTTTCACTGATATGCAAGGTGATTCTGAAGATTCAGAAGGAATCCCCTAAGATCATTGTGATGACTCGCTTCTGACCCAGGCAACAGTGGTAATCCCTTCTTCTGGAATTGGCCAGGGGCAATTACTGCAAGTTTCCTCACAGACTAGATCTAGTCACACAAGAACAGAGACAAAAGAGAAAATTGGGAACATATTTTTTCTTATTGTAATGAGTTGGCAGACTTTACAAATTCCCTGCAGACTGCTCTGTCAGAAATACTGAGTGAGCAAATTGGTGTAAGTAAGGAAATTATTTTTTTGCTCTGAGATACAGAATCAGAATTGCCTAGACATAGTGAGGCCTTGCTGATTTTAATTCTGGTGGCTGCCAAAAAAGCATTTACTCGGGAATGGAAATCAAAGTCTAAACCAACTGTACTAGAAGTAGTAAATAATGTAAGAGAGATAAAACAACTGGAAATGGGAGCTTTAGTAACGGGTAGGAACACATTACATGGAAAAAAAATAGGAATGGTGGGAACAATGCATCCAGAATAATGTTTTGAAGAAGGAATGAAGTTTAAGGAAAGGCAGGAATTGAATGCGCTTTGTAGTGTTTGACTGACAATGACTGGATAGAATATAAGTAATGTATAATGTTTGCAACTGGAAATATCTGAATATGGTTTGTTTTAATTTATACAAATGTATGATTGCCTATGCCATAAGTGATGTTTTAATAGATATGCTTCTTGTTTAAAAAAAAAAAAAAAAAAAAAAGAATAGGGACATTTTGTACATCTCAACCCCAAACAACTGACTGCCTGGATCTTAGGGTCTTAGTACGTTTTAAGCACTTGTTTACAGAAGATGTGCAGGCAGCACTAATGGGGACAAGAAAGCCCTCTACTAGAAAATCATATATTAGCAAATTAAAAATGTTTTCTAGTTGGGGCCAAAAACATAACCTGAACCCATTCAGAGGAGTGTTTCACTTGTTTTACAATATTTGTGTGAGTGCTTTTCTATATGTCTGGCTTACTCCTCATGGTTCATTTGTTTGTCACTTCAGCATGACTGCCTCTTTTTCAAGGCATTCCCATGTCAACATGTTTTTAAAAGGGTCTTGGATAAGAGACCTCCAAGAAAACCAGTAGCCCTTCCTTGGGACACTAATTTTGTGTTAGAAAAGATAACACTTGCTCCATTTGAACCAACTCATCTGGATGACTTGAGGTTCTTGAGATGGAAAAGACATTTACTCCTTGCTCTCTGACCTCTGCAAGAAGAATATCTGAGTTGTAAGATCTTATGGTAGGTCAGCCTTATTTCATTTTCCACAGGACTTGGTTTACTTGAGAACTAATCCTTCTTTTATGCTTAAAGTGTCTTTCAAATTTATTTAAAGACAACCTATACATATTCCTGTGTTATTCCATGAGCCCCAACATGAGGGAGAAAAGATACTTCATAAGTTCCACAGACAGTTCAGGTACTATATTGACACTAAAATTTTTTCAGCACTTCTACTCAGGTATTTGTTTTTTGTTAAGGTAAGGAGAAGGGACAACCTTTGTCAAAGCACACTATTTCCAAATGGATATCACAGGCTATTACTTTTTGTTATTCCCACTGCAGCACAACTATTCCAGGCATGGTCAAGTCATATTCTATCATGCCTTGGTTTCATCTATGGCTTTTTGGGAAGGGTTGAATTACAGAAGTATTCTAGAAGCAGCAATTTGGTCATCTGTATATACTTTTACAAAGCATAACAGGCCAGTTTCCTTCTCCAGTTCTAGGTCAAGTTGTGCTAGGACAATTCTCCAGGGATTCCTGGACCCTTCTTCTACTTCCTGGTTGTTCTAAGTTATGGTAATCTACCCATACAGCTCAGACTACTGCAGCAATGAACAATATGAAGAACATAGGCCAGTTGTGTAAATAAGTTCACCATGGCAGTAGATATTTGAATGATCACTGCTGCAGTAGCCACTCCCTCAATTCCCCCTGTAGAACAAAGCATATGTACATTTATTTTTATTTATTTTTTATTTTACATTTGTTGACCGGGATAGTCCGACTGGATGCATGTCCATTTTCAGCGGAGGCCCGGGGAGAAAATCTCCAAGGGTAAGCAGATACAGCATTACATAATACCAGCATTACATATTACAAACAGACTATTTACAGAGATTACATAAGTAAGCAAGTTAAACAAGTTCCACAGGTTACAGTTAATCCTGAGCACAAGTCAGGATTAAATTAAATTACACAGTAAACTGGTTAACAGATTTTTACACATTCTAGAGATAGTTAGCCAGGCTTGATACATTGACATAGCCAGTTACGTGACAAATGTTGTTTGAGTCTAGTTTTAAATTGACCTAAGGTGGAAAGTAAGGTAATATCAGCTGGAAGAGAGTTCCAGGATCTACTTACAGAGTTTGCAAAGAGAGAATCACTGGCTGTGTTATTAATTTTGCTAGTCTGAATTAGTAGTTTGTTAGAGGATCAAAGCGGTCTAGGATTGTTATAGGGGGTGATAATATTTTTAAGTGCAGGAGTATTGTCTGGATTATAGAGGATTTTATAGGCCATAATCAGTTGGTTATACTGGATTAGGCTGGGTAGTTCAAGCCACCCAAGCTGATTTAGACTGATGCAATGATGTGTCCTAAAAGGCAGCCCAGTGGCAAACTTGGCAATGTGGTTGTATTAAATTGAGAGTTTGTTAAGGACAGTCTTGTTTAAATTCGAGAGTAGAGGGGATGCTTACAGAAGGGTTGAAAGAAGGTGAGAGCGAGCTATGGCAATTTTAGCTGGAGGGGTTAGGAAGGCTTTTATTCTGTAAAGTGACCCTACTTTTTTATTGATGGTTTTGATAGTTTGGTTAACATGTAGGTTAAATTTCAGATTATTGTCTATGATGACACCTAATAGTTTTGTAGATGGGTCAGGGGAGATTATTGTGCCATCATTTGATTTTATGGTAAAGGTGAAAGTGGTAGACCTACGTATTGGTGAAAATAACAGCATTTTAGTTTTTTTGGGATTTAGGATCAGATGATGTTCAGAAAGCCAGTTTTCTATTGTATTAAAGGTGGTCTGGGTAGCTGACCATAACTCTACTGGAGATGTGGCTGAGCAAATCAGAGTAGAGTCATCAGCATATTGGATACAGCTGACTTTTTGGATGACAGTATAAAGGTCGTTAATGAAGATGGAGAACAGCAAGGGCCCTAGTATAGAGCCTTATGGTACTCCAAGGGTGTTAGGTAGAAGGTTAGAGAGTTTGTTCTGCCAGAGGACAGCCTGCTGTCAATCATTCAGGTAGGATTGAAACCATTGGAGGGCTCCAGTATCTAGACAGAATGTTTGCAGGGTGTGGATTAAAAGTTGGTGATCAACCATATCGAATACCTTGGAAAGATCCAAAAAGAGGGCTGACAATATATAATTATTGTTGTGATTATGGTTTATGGTGTTGGTAAAGGCTAGGAGGGCTGAAGTAGTGCTGTGATGAGGACGGAAGCCATGCTGAGTGTCTGCCATAAGGCGATTCTGGATTAGGTGGTGCATGAGTTGTCTATGAATACATTTTTCCATAATCTTTGCAAGTGGAGAGAGTATAGCTATTAGCCTATAATTGGAGAATTCAGTAGAGCTGCCTCCTTTGTGAAGTGGGATTACATAGGATATTTTCCAGATGGTGGGAATTTTAGCTTCTACTATGGTTCGATTGATTAGTATTGAGATGGGGTAAGCAATAGCATCAGCTGATTTTTGTAGGTACTCGGCAGGGAGTTGATCAGCAGAAAGTGTAGTGGGTTTTAATTTTTTGATCAAGGTACAGATAAGTGAAGTGGCAACTGGTTGGAAGCTGAACGTGAGTAGGTTTCTAGGGGTGCCACTTTCAGGACCAGGGGAGCTAGGAGGTAGTTGGCTAGCTAGGGCTTGAATTGTCTCAGTAAAGAATTGGTTAAAACTATCAGAAACATCTTCAGGGGGTTTATCAATAGTAGCAGCAGGGATTGGGGTTGAAGTTTGTCCAGGATGTAGTAGATTATTTAAACCTGCCCAAAACTGAGGGTTATTTTGATTTACTGTCTGTAAGTTACAGTAGTATTGTTTTTTGTCTTGTAAAATTGATTTTTTGGTTTCGTTTCTGGATTTCCTGTATTTAATGTGATCTTGAGGGTCTTTAGAAGAATGCCATAAAGCCCATGCTTTGTTTCTAAGGGTAATTTTGAGTTTAGACTCTATAGAAAGCCATGGCACAATTTTTGCCTTGGTTGTCTTTGAACGAACAGGTGCATGCAAATCAAGGATCTCAAGGAATTTGTTGTTAAAGTATGCTACTGCTTCCTCTAAGGGGAGGTGTTTTAGAATAGACCAATTACATGAGTTTAGTTCTTGTTGGAATTTGGCAGGGTCAAAGTTTTTATTGTTTCTAACCTTTCTGAGTAAGGGTTGTTGGGAATTAATGGTTTTGTGCTTAATTACATATGTGAGAAGGTGATCACTTAGGCCATTAAGGAGGGTACCAGAGGTGTACAGTTGGGGGTGACTATTTATGAGTACCCAGTCAAGTATACTTTCTTTTTGGTTGGGTTTACCTATCCTGGTAGGAGTGGATATAAGTTGTGTAAATGCATGCAGGTTAATATGGGTGGTTGGGGATTCTGAGGAACAGGTGCCCCAGTCTCTGTTAAAGTCTCCAAGTAGTAGGGTTTCTTGGGGGTAGTGACATGATAGCCAGTGCAGGATATCTTCAAATGTAGATATATTCTTACCTGGGGGAATGTACATACAGATGACATTAATGCATTTATTTTTATTAAGTTGCAATTTGGTGGCAAGAATCTCTGAGTTATTAATCTGAGGTGGTTGTATTACATCTATGGTGACATTCAACTCAGATTTATAGAGTACAGCTACCCCACCCCCCTTCCTCGAAGCACGATCCAGCCTGTGTATGTTGTACCCAGGTGGTAACACTTCTTTGTCTTTAGTGTTAGATTTTAACCAGGTTTCAGATAAACAGAGAAACTCAGGGGAGTGGACATCCATAAGTGCATGCAGTTCATGTACCTTGTTATTAATGCTTCTAATATTGAGATGACAGACTAGGAGAGAGTTAGTTGGCCTATTAATTGTAGGTTTGTAGCTTAGATTGCAAGTAGAGGGGGTATGTGTATCTGAAGTGAGTGGGCCAGGGTTGGGGTGAATATCACCACCAAGTATTAGGTTGAGTCTATACTTGGTGATGAACTTCAGGAATTTGTTTATTAGTTTGTGGTAGTGTTTGGATCTAGAGCTAATGTGCCTGGGGTTGAGATGTTGATAGACTGAACAAGATGTTGGATAGGATCTGGCACTGTAAGTATGATTGAAGGTGGAAGGATTTACAGCTGGAGTGATAGTATGGCCTTTTGGGACCTGAAATCTCATGAGAAACTAGTTTTCATACAAGGTAAGGAGGTATGGTGTGAATAAGAGGGATAGTAAAAAGGAGTATATCATTATCTGTGATTCAACTAGTGAGTTAAGGAACTGTTTTACCTGGTGATGCAACACCAGAAGATAGAGTGGTGAGGTAAAGGTACTGGAAGGGGGATGGGACAATGTCAGATGAAAGCTAATAGATGCTATTAAAATGTAGGTAGTAGAATGGGGGTGGGTGGAATTATCCCAGATGAAAGCAGATAGGATCTAGAAAGTGGGGGAGTGGCTATAGTACTATAAATTTAGAGATACTGGGGGCGGGAGGAAATTGGGGGCAGGGAGGGGAGCGAAGACAGCCCGAGCATAGCTAGGGCGAATGTAGCGGGGCTATTGCAGTTTACAAGGTTTCCTAAAGTGTACTAAAGCTATAAGGTAAGTATTACAGCTCTTAATGTAAGAGTCAATTTAGTTCAGTTACAGGGGAAGGAGGCAACCACTCAAGTAGAAACAAAAAGCCCTATGGCTGACCAATATGGTGACCTGCTTAATTACACAGCACTGTAAGTGAAAGCTTAACAAATGCTTTTGTGTGTGCAACCTACTCTGTTTAAATGTTGAGAGAAACTGATTGCAGTCCTGTAGACACCGTTTTGTAGGGAACTGTAGAGTTCAACTAGGAAAAGAGAAAAGCAGAGATTCTAGGGTAAGCATGAAGGCAACAACAGGCAGTTATTATATAATAATGCATTCAGAAAGGTTTGGTGGGGGGGTAAAGTAGCATACTTCAGAATGAACTAAGATTTATAGCTAAGAAACCTAAGCAAGAGAGCAATGCAGTAAATAATCACTTGCCAGATTTTAAAGATATACCAGAAAAACTAAATCAATTGTTCACAATTGTACAACTGGAAAATTGCCAGTAAAAGCACTTCAGGTATAGCTAGCCCAAGTTATTCAAGTCATAATAAACACTTCTTCAATGTGTGTGTGCAATTTAAACATTAAAAAACACATGCAGCAAGTAGGAGCTCTGATTATACACTTTCTCTAGGTATAGGTTCAGTTTAAACACAAATATTACCACAGAAATAAAGTAAAGTCATTGGCTACTTATAGAGCCTCTGAAAAAAGCTAGAGCAGTCTGTGCAGAATCAGAATTGAGCAGCAGATCATTCAGTTACACAAAAAACAGTAAAAGATCCATACAATGAAGAAAGTTACAGTAAGTCACACCAGGCCAGCCAAGGGGGGAGGAAGAGAGAGGGAAATCCTAAGCACCTAGATTTGAAAATGATGCCTGTACTGAATTGTAACAGTTTAACCTGTTTGAGGAAAGAGGGGGATGGGGGAAAAGAAATGGCAGTAGGAGTGGTTACAGGGTGTTAGAAAAATATGTATTAGTAATATGCATGCTTAGTGCATTCGAGGTTTAAAAGGGTTAATACATTTATTCTGTTCACACTGCATGAATCTGCACAGCTATTAGAAACTTAACAAGAAGCATTCTATTTTCTGCTAATGTCAGCAAATAACAAGAAGTAATTCATTTCTACTAGTGTCATGAGACTTAACAAAGAGTTATTGATTTTCTGCTTATGCCATGAGAAAGTACACAGCTGCTAGAAGCTTTGATAAGGAACACAATGGATGCTTGAAAGTATAAACCGTAGTCAGCATTACTTGTACCTAAGCTAGAAATGTACCTTGAATCTAGGCAAAATGTAACACGTATATTAGAACTGCACAATTGAAGAATTGCAAGTTTGTGGTGGGCTAAAATAAGCCCCAAGGCCAGGTTGTTTTTCTCAAATGTTTTATAAATCAACAGTTATTCTCAACTAGTCAGCAATTAGTCTAGTAACATTTTCTGTAGAACAATACAGAAAGCTGTGTCTAACTACATCAGCAATAGAAGTAACATTTCTGTGTGACATGGAAAAAACTGTATAAAAATACCATACTAATTATTAATGTTCAGACAAACCATTCTGCCAGCATGCTTTGTCTCCCTGCTGCAAGTTAATAAAGGGTGCCTTGCTTGAACCTTATGTAAATTGGTCTTTGAAGATTTTTCCTTTGACAGATTGGTCCTTCGGACCGGAACCCTCTCTTCACCTCGGATCAGACGGTCCAGGTGGTTGAAACCGTAAGGAGAAGAAACCAAATCAGTTCTTCTTATTTGAAAAGCCCTCCGACTGAATTGTCGTTCAAAAGAGGCCAGCCACTTTCTGATCTGCGACTGAAGAACGGGTCTCCGCGAATCAGGTGATCAATCACTTAGGCTCAGGTAAGGTGAATCCACTTTTTCCTGTTTTCTGTTTTGGATCAGGGACCAGATTTGTATTGTTTTTGTCAGGACTGTATTTTTCTTACAAGTCAGGGACAGAAAAGATTACTGTCTTGTCATAGATCAGGAGAAACAGAATAAGTAGGCAGTCATTCTGAAGAGACTATAACAAAATCCGTGGTACCACATTAAAAATAAGAGAAGTTACGTAATGATCAAAAGGGTAGAACAAAATGGGTAATAATTGCACAAAAGTCCCCAAAATCCGCCATTAACAGAAGACGCAAAATACATGCAGTCGCAGCACGCCGACAATATTAAATATTATTCAAAATGGGTTAATAAGTACGAATTCAACGGGAAATTAGAAAAATCCTCGCTTATCAACTTGTCAAACAGCTCAAAACCAATTCCAAAGGTCGGGTAAAAAAGCAACGTAAATTAGGAATTCCTCAGGCACACAGGTGGATTGAGGAAGTAAACCGCAGGGAACAAAAGAACAACAATTCAAAAGCAATTATTTTAGACAAGGAGGACAATAACTTAGTAATAGCATCAGCACCTCCACCTCCCTTACTAGAATATGAAGCAAGTGAACAGGTTAGTCCACCCCCACGATATCCTGTGGTCACTGAAGAAAGAGGCATTATGAAAATAAAACCGTATATTAGAGATCCCATCAAGACCAGGTCTCGAACAAGGGCAGGTAACTTGAAGGCATCGAGTTATATCAAATGGTTAAGAATTCACAATCTATGAGTGAAGAAGAAATATGCCCACTAATAGAAGTACCCAACCCTCAGGCAGGTCAGGACAATCAGGACCCAACTATTTTAGTGTATAGACCTTGGACTCCGGAAGATATCTGGAAAGCCACTGAGGGAATTCCCCATCCAAAAGTTAATTTTAGAAAATTCTCTGAAGACTTACAAGGAACGAGGCTGAGTTATAACCGAAATGGAGAAGAGGTAGAAAAAGTAGTTAGACAAATTGTGGGGCCAGATTGGCACATGATTAGTGGCAACTGGAATCCCCGTGACTCTGCACAAAGACCCCTCCCACATAGCAGCACAGAATTAGACAACAGAGTAAAAGGTCTTACAGACCGCATCTCTGAAAAATGGAAGCCTAGGGCAGACTGGACTTGCATTAATCAATGCATCCAACAAGAAGGTGAAACTATTGACCGGTATTATGCCAGACTATTACAATGTTTTAATAACCACTGTGGAATGCAGGTTCCTGAAGATCAAACACAAGATTCCCCATATGAACAGTAGTTAAAGAATGCATTTTTAAAGGGCAATATTGCACCTATAAGCAGTTTTTTTACAAAACACATGGTAGACCATCGAACAAGCAGGTTACAGTCATTACTTGAATATGCTAGGCATGCCGAAAGGCGTTTTAATAGCAAAAAGAAAAAGAAAGCTCAAGTATTTTCTGTAGAAGATGGAGCAGAAGTTTATGTAGTACAGTCCGGGATAAAGGGCAAGAAAAACGCACAGGGAAACAAACAATCTGATCAGCGATCAGAGGACTTTGAAGGGCGAAAGAAAAGGGGAGAATGTTTTAAATGCGGTAAAAAGGGACACTTGGCAAAGGATTGCAGGAAAAACAAGAAGGCAACCACGGAAGACAAGGAGGGTGAGGACTGACTATATGGTAGTCAGGAATCACTGAAAGGGGATAGTGAAGAAAGGACAAATGAGAATGTTATAGAGGGAGTAGAGGATGTGACAGAAGAGATAGAGGAAGTGAAAAAAGTTAGTGACAGTGAAGAAAATGAAATATTAGACCTAGCTTTATTGAGCTTGGAGCTCTATTTAGCAGACACGAAACCAGAAGTTACACTCTTGGTAGAAGGGAGGGAAGTAAAATTCTTGTGTGACTCAGGGGCATCACGAACCCTGATACATCCCTCCAAACTGCCAGAAAACACAGAGTCACCTGATTACATACTGGTAAAAGCAGCTAATGGACAGCTGTATCGGGAGCCCCTCTCCCATAACATTGCAATTACTGATCCAGTTTCAGGATTGACTCAGAAAAGCAAAATTGTTGTTTCTGCAAAATTCCCAGTAAACCTCCTGGGCAGAGATCTCATGCAACTATTTGGTATAGCGGTAGTCCCAACCATGCAGGGTATGGAAGCACAGTGACAAAGTGATACCTTTCCAGTGCAATCGGAGGGTGACCGAAGAATTAATGAATGTAGCCATCAGCAAGTTCCCCACCCTTCACATTGATAAGCAACACCTGTTGCACTGTACCCTGTATTATTGTAACACACCAGGACCTGATAAGGAATATGACCAAGAATTGTTTAAAAATCATGCAAACAGATTAATATTACATAACCTGTACTGGGACACAGAAGGGAACAGTGTAGCCAGCTGTTCATTGCCCCAGGAGTTCTTTGCACTTTATAAATCTAATCGATTACCACATGTTAGCTTAACCAAGAACAAAAATATAGAATGGACAGATCTAGGAGAAAAAGCCATGAGATGGGAGAAACAGACAGAATTAGAACTGTCAGAACAGGGAATACAAATACAGAACTTGAACTAGATAGCTCAGACCCACCCAGCTGTGCACTTGCAGTCTAGCAAGGACAGCTGATTAGCATGCCTTTTAAAGGAGGAAGAGAATGCCTTACAAAATATACCAGAGACTTTCTGGTCAACAGGAAAATCAGAGGTAGGACTTATTTGTACAGCGGGACCAGTTACCATCAAGCCAAAGTCAGCATTTAGACCACAAAAAAGACAGTATCCCTTAAGAAAAGATGCAGAGGCAGGGGTAAAGCCTATTATAGCAGCCTTACTTAAAGTAGGGATACTACTAGAATCTCCCGATTCACTATGTAACACACCCTTATTTCAGTTAAAAAAGCAAATGGAGAATGGCATATGGTCCAAGATTTACAAGCTGTAAATGATGCAGTAATACCAAGGGCACCTACGGTGCCAGACCCACACACCCTGTTGAATGATTTAAAACCTCAACAGAAGTAGCGTTCTTTTTGATACCGATACACCCTGACAGCCAGTATTGGTTTGCATTCACATTTCAGGGGAAAAGGTATACATACACACGACTACCACAGGGGTATTGTGAAAGTCCAATGATATTCTCACAAGAAATGGCAAGCAACTTGATGGGATTCACCCCACCAAGAGGCAATCAGATTTTACTTTATGTTGACGGCATCTTGCTGGCAGCCCCCACCCAGCAGGATTGTAGAGGAGACACCATAGCACTTCTACAATTCTTAGCTGCTGAAGGACATAAGGTAAATAAAAGTAAACTGCAGCTTTGGAAAAAACAAGTCAAATACCTGGGATATGTAATATCCAAGGAAGGCAAAACACTAGATGAGGACAGAAAAGTAGCAATTTTGTAAGCACCAAAACCCACTACCAAGAAGGAAATTATGTCCTTCCTGGGTACAACTAATTTTTGCCGGAGCTGGATTCCAAACTATGCTTTGGAATCTGCACCGCTAACTGACCTTATATATAAGAAGCCTATGGCAGCACAGGATTTATTGCAATGGATACCAGAAGCAGAATCTGATTTCTGCAAATTGAAGCAGTTAATAGCATCCTCATTAGTTCTAGGATTACCAAACTACCATAAACATTTTTTCCAAGCTGTAGATTGTAAGCAAGGTTATATGACATCAGTGTTAACACAATAGCATGGGGATAAGCAATGCCCCATTGCTTACTATTCATCACAACTAGATCCAGTGGCACGGTCCTTACCCCACTGTGTACAAGCAGTAGTTGCAGCTGCAATGGCAGTACAGGCTTCAGCCTCAGTAGTCTTATTCCACCCTCTCACTTTGAGAGTGCCTCATGCAGTCGCGATTATTTTACTACAAGAAAAGGTGGCATATCTTTCCCCTGCTAGGCATCTTTCCTGTATGACTATATTGTTGAGCCAACCTCACATGACAATTGAGTGATGCACGACTTTGAACCCTTCTACTCTGCTCCCGACCCCTGCAGACGGCACACCGCACCGCTGCCTGAAGGTAATTGAGCAAAAGACACTACCTAGAAAAGATCTCACGGATGTCCCCTTGGATGATGCCTAGGTGACATACAACGTGGATGGTTCGTGCAAAAGGGGTCCTGCAGGACAGAACCTAGTAGGATATTCAGTAGTTTCTGACACTGAGATTATAGAAGCAAAACCTTTACAACACAACTTATCTGCACAGGCAGCAGAATTGATTGCCTTGACATGGGCATGTATCTTAGCAAAGGGTAAATGTGTAAACATTTTTATTGACAGCCAGTACGCTTTTTCTACTGTACATGTTTTTGCGCAACAGTGGAAAAACCGAGGAATGATAACATCTACTGGCAAACCTATAAATCATGCACAGTTTATTTTAGATCTTTTAGAATCTATTCAGTTACCTCAGAAAGTAGCCATTTGTAAATGCACAGCTCACACCAAGCAACAAAATTGGACTTCGAAAGGTAATGCGAGAGCTGATACAGCTGCAAAACAAGCAGCTACAGAAGTATTTCTTTACATGAGGAACTACAACCCTCCGAGATTTTAGACTTAGAAATGTTAAAAACAATGAAGACACTCACTATACAAGCTGAAAAACAAAGATGGGTAAAACGAGGAGCAATTCTCGAAAAGGGGCTGTACACCTCTAAAGAAGGGAAACCGATGCTACCATCTAATTTGTTTAAATATGCAGCTTTGTTGTGCCATGGGCAGTGCCATGTCTCAACAGTGGGGATGGTACAGCTGGTGAACCAGGTGTTCACAACGTACAGGTTTACAAACTACTCTAAAAAATTTTCTTTGACATGTCAAATTTGCAACAAACATCATGCACAAGGGGTGTTAAAGTCCAAGCAAGGGAGTTTCCCTACACCTTTAATGTGAAGAGCAAAGCTTTCGGATAAAATCCTTTATCAATAGGATTGATCAGTATTGATAAAGTTTCCCTACACCACCATATCACCATATCCGTTTCACACTATCTGTATGGATTTCATAGTTTCATAGAACTGAACAAATGTGAAAATAGGAAGTATTGTCTTGTCATTGTAGATATGTTTTCCAGATGGGTGGAAGCCTTTCCAACCAAAAATCCAGATGCAGCCACGGTGGCAAAAGTACTTGTCAAAGAAATCATCCCTAGATTCGGCATTCCGGAAAGGATCTACAGTGACAATGGTACACACTTTGTAAACCAAACCATACAGCAGTTAAGTAAGCATTTTGGTATTTCTTTAAAAAATCATTGTGCATACCATCTGCAATCTGCAGGGCTAGTTTAAAGGCATAATGGTATATTAAAAAACAAATTGTGAAAGTTAATAGCTGAGACAGGAAAGAATTGGTTGTATTGTTTGCCCCTAGTACTGTTGAGCATGAGAACTGTTCTGACTGCAAAAGGATTGACTCCTTTTGAAAAACTATTTGGAAAGGCTTATTATACACCCCAATGGAAACTTCTCATGTCCTCAGACCAGGAAGCTGATTTTACACTAGCTGAATATATGAAGAAAGTCATGAATTCTAAACATCTGTTGCAGTCAAATTCTGTTTCAGAATGAAAGCAAACCAAGAGATCAGAGGTGGCAGTGACACCCGGGGACCGGGTGTGGATAAAAGTCATAAAAAAGAAGAATTGGTCATCACCAAGGTGGGAAGGTCCATACCAGGTGCTTCTTTCGACATCCACTGCACTCAAGATAGCAGAGTGAGCTTCGTGGATCCACCTGATGCACTGCAAACTAGTTAAAAACTTTGAACTGGACAAAAATCTTACCTCTCCATCGGGGCCCTCAGCACAAAGTCTGGCTACAAAGGGGGGGTCAGATCAATAGGACTGATCCATCTCAACCACAGTGAACAAACCATCGGTGCTGAAGGTCCTATTAGGGCAGAGAGTAAGATCACATGTCAAAAGCAAAAATGATGGAATCCAGAAAAATCCAAATACACCTACTCAGAAGAGTCGGAGAAAACAGGAATGCAGAACAACCGTTTCCTCAGAATTATTGCATAATCATCCTGTTGACTGTACTAGTGACAATAATCTTTTTGTTGTGGCCATTCCTTTTCCCAGCCACACAAACTGAACTGAATAAGCGTGGAGAGTTGCACGTAGAGTGGCACCCAAACTTCAACACTTACCAGGCAATCAAATATGTGTATGCTGAGACCTTCAATGTTTTGAATTGCTGGATTTGCACAGCTTTGCCAACAGCATACGGGGGGTTATTGTTAATTTCAGTCCCCCTAGGAGCCAACAAGACCTGGGAAAACTTAGTCTATGATACATCAGATGTCACATCACAAGATAAAGTAGCATTGCACTTGTCTGTTCGACAGAAGGGGACTGTGTGTTTTTACAAAAATGATACAGTTCAGGTGGGTTGGAGCAATTGCAATGTCACTGTTCCCTATAGATGATACAATAAAACTGATAACACAGGTTCCTATTGCAACACAAGCTATGATTCATTTTTTGAACTGATGCATAGGACAACTGATGAAGTAAAACATAATGCTGACCTCTATAAACAAATGATTATAGTTAACAAAAAATGCTTCATCCAGAGCCATGACAAAGTAAAGTTACTACCAAAGTAGAAGATTGCTACTTTGTATGTGGTAGGAAAGCATATAAGTGGTTACCTGAGAATTGGTCCGGCAGTTGTTATTTGGGGTACCTGGTTCCAGCCATATGACACACAGCAGTTTTACATCAGGGGAAAATTCGGAATGTTCGACGAGAAATCAGGAAGCCTGTCAACCCAGTGGGGCAAATCAATGCGGGCTGGAAAAACCATCATGCTGTGAGCTTAGGGAAAAATGGACTGTCACATATGGACATGGGTGATACTATCATCTCGTGGGTAGGTGTACTGCAAGCATATGGAGCAATGAAATCAATCTGGGAACTGAGAAAATTGTCTAAACTTCTCGAAATAATGAGCAATGCAACCTTTTCCACTCTAGAATTGGTGACTGATGAATTGACTGCCATGAGAATTGTAGTGCTTCAAAACCGCATGGCTCTTGACTTCACCCTAGCGGCGAGAGGAGGTACTTGCACTTTAATCCAGGAGGAGTGCTCTTTGTATATTCCTGACCACAAACACAAGATAGACAATCACCTTGAGGTAATTCAGCAGGTGTCGGCTATGACCAAGCCAGGACCAAATCCATTGACAGACTTTTTCCAGAGATTGTTTGGGGGGTGGGGCAGTATCCTAATGAACATCCTGATTGCCATCTGTGTAGGAATGATCCTGCTGGTGGTATGTGTGTGCTGCTTCATCCCCTGCATGAAAAGACTGATTAAAGACTTTATAGACATGTCAGTTTCAGAAACCTTATACCAAGGTGCTGAACTTGAAGAATTGCTAAAAAATTGAAAATGCTTTCATAAGTTTAAACTGAATGACTTTCTTAACTGCAAATCCTGAGTAGGAAGAGGTTAGGGGAAGAAAAAAAAACTGTTTATGCTTATTTTGAAAGTAGAATAAAAATATTAAAAGGGGGGAAATGTTAGAAAAATATGTATTAGTAATATGCATGCTTAGTGCATTTGAGGTTTAAAAGGGTTAATACATTTATTCTGTTCACACTGCATGAATCTGCACAGCTATTAGAAACTTAACAAGAAGCTTTCTATTTTCTGCTAATGTCAGCAAATAACAAGAAGTAATTCATTTCTACTAGTGTCATGAGACTTAACAAAGAGTTATTGATTTTCTACTTATGTCATGAGAAAGTACACAGCTGCTAGAAGCTTTGATAAGGAACACAATGGATGCTTGAAAGTATAAACCGTAGTCAGCATTACTTGTACCTAAGCTAGAAATGTACCTTGAATCTAGGCAAAATGTAACACATATATTAGAACTGCACAATTGAAGAATTTAAAGTTTGTGGTGGGCTAAAATAAGCTCCAAGGCCAGGTTGTTTTTCTCAAATGTTTTATAAATCAGCAGTTATTTATTAGTCTAGTAACATTTTCTGTAGAACAATACAGAAAGCTGTGTCTAACTACGTCAGCAATAGAAGTAACACTTCTGTGTGACATGGAAAGAACTGTATAAAAATACCATACTAATTATTAATGTTCAGACAAACCATTCTGCCAGCATGCTTCGTCTCCTTGCTGCAAGTTAATAAAGGGTGCCTTGCTTGAACCTTATGTGAATTGATCTTTGAAGTTTTTTCCTTTGACACAGGGAATACCCTGGTTGACTCAAGACACCACAACACCAGAGATAAGTTGAATGTAAGGGCCTAAAATCTGCACTCAGCACTGTGTTATTTGCACTCAGTACTTTAATTTTAATGTTACTTGCACTCAGCACTGTAAATTCACTTATGTTTAGCAGGAAAGACAGACCAACAGTATACAATTTTGGGAATTTTTACAAGGGTTACTTGTTCAAATGTCAGGCTGTTGCAGTTTACAAGGTTTCCTAAGGTGTCCTAAGGCTATAAGGTAAGTATTACAGCTCTTAATGTAAGAGTCAATTTACTTCAGTTACAGGGGAAGGAGGCAACCACTCAAGTAGAAACAAAGAGCCCTATGGCTGACCAATATGGTGACCTGCTTAATTACACTGCACTGTAAGTGAAAGCTTAACAAATGCTTTTTGTGTGTGCAACCTACTCTGTTTAAATGTTGAGAGAAACTGATTGCAGTCCTGTAGACACTGTTTTGTAGGGAACTGTAGAGTTCAATCTGTTTAAATGTTGAGAGAAATTGATTGCAGTCCGGTAGACACCATTTTGTAGGGAACTGTAGAGTTCAATCTGTTTAAATGTTGAGAGAAACTGATTGCAGTTCTGTAGACACCGTTTTGTAGGGAACTGTAGAGTTCAATCTGTTTAAATGTTGAGAGAAACTGATTGCAGTCCTATAGACACCATTTTGTAGGGAACTGTAGAGTTCAAACTAAGTCACACCAGGTCAGCCAAGGGAGGAAGAGAGAGGGAAATCCTAAGCACCTAGATTTGAAAATACATACCTTTAAGAAGCATTTCCAGATGTAAGCATGTGCAGGCAGCAGTGCCATTTTGAGAGAACAGCCAGAGTGTTAACATGTATGAGTGTGGTAGTCAGTCTGTTTGTAAGTTTATTTAAGTTTAAGTTACAAAGCCTTATTCCTGATGTGTTTGTGTGTAATAAAGCTGCTTGAAGTGAACTCACAGCCACTTGCCTGTTTTATGCTGACTGAACGAGCAACATGGTGTCAAAAACGGAATTAAGAGAGCAACTTCTCAAAAGCCATGGGGTGCAGAGCTGAAGGTGAAGGCAGATTGAGCTGGGTGAGTGAAACAGAGCTCAGACAAACAAAAAGGGCCGGAATCAAATTTAAAGTAACCAAAACTTGCACAAATGATTTATATGGCAAAGAAAACGAAACAGAATTTATTTTATTTATTTGCAGTTGGTTTACCAGGATAGTCCATTGGGCCAAAAGAACCCGTTTTCAATGGAGTCCTGGGGAGAAAAGCTCCAGCACAGACAAAATTTAGTTACATACACAAGATTGCTAAATATAATTAAATTATACAAGTAGTGGATAAAACATTTAACTCAAAAAATTCAAGAAGCATTCAAAACAATACAATAAATGAAGATTAATGTGAAGTACGTGAGCTGAGACAGTAAGGTGAATTACATAGCAGAGTTGTGTTGGAGAAGGAACACAACATTACATTACAGAGTAATTATTCTGAAGGGAAACAAGCTTTGTTAGGTACAGTTGAGTCTCAAAGCATAAAGGAGGTAAGATGCCATATATTTATGAGGGGTGGGAGCAAGAACAATCCCATTGGGACCTGAGATGTAAATGGAGAGATTTTTTGAATATGTAGTGATTAGAGACAGAACAGTTGTAATTCACAATACACATTATTAATCAAATGAGTAGCACAAAATGTATTATTAATCAAATGAAAGGCACAAAACACATAATTAATTAAACAAAATGTTCAAAACCATATTTGATAAAACTGGAAGAAATACTTATATGGGGCTCAGAATTCTTTGGTTTATATAACAAGCATGTTGAAAGTAAAACAGACATAAGAAAAGTATAATGAGCATGATAAAAGGTTAAAAGGGCATAACAAGTACAATAAAAGGGCAAATTAAGCTTAAAAAGCAAGGCATCTGCATGTTTTTTTAGTAAAAGACCATATTTGTGCACAGACTACTATTTTGCATTGGCCAAAGCCATTCAAAGCATAACTAGAATTGTTTGAAGTATCTCAGAGTGTGCAAAGTGTTTACAGAGTGTGTGCTTTATTACGGTGCAATTATTTCAAAGAGTTTGCAAAGTACAGTTATATTGCAAAGTACAGTCAAAGTACAGCCATTTCAAAAAGTTTCTTGTGCTGTGTGCATTTATTCACAGAGTGCTGCCATTTCAAAGTGTTTCTTACACTGTACAGAGTTATTTTGCAGAGTTTTGAAGGATTTCTGTGCTGTATACAGTTTATTTGCAAAGTGCATTCATTTTGAGGTGTTTCTTACTCTGACCTTTTTCTACTGTGTACAGTTTATTTGCAAAGTACAGTCATTTTGAAGTATTTCTTACACTGATAAGGAGTGATTTCATAACGTACAGTGATTTTAAAGTGTTCTTGTGCTACAGAGACTTATTTGGCAAAGTGCAGTTATTTGAAAGAGCCTGCTGTGCTACTGGGCATAATTACAAGCAGATATTTATATATATATATATATATATATATATATATATATATATATATATATATATATGTGTGTGTGTGTGTGTGTGTGTGTGTGTGTGTGTGTGTTTGTACACAATTCCAGGCACCTTCAGTACTGTGTGTTGATATGGCAGAGGCATTTCGCAAACCCAGTCCACTTGTGTTTGATCATAATATAGCAGAGAATTGGTGAGTATTTGAGCAGGAATACAATATTTTCATACAAGCAGCTTTTTCTGACAAAGATGCACATATGAAGGCATTCATTTTGCTTATCTTAGCTGAATTAGAAGCCACTAAAAGACAGCATTCATTTGGGTATGCACCAGAAGTATATGCAGGAGAGGGGGAAAACCACCATATTGTGGTACCAGCTGAATCAAGAGAGGACCCTGAGTGCTTGAAATGTAAGTGTAGAGAAATGTGCAATCCCCAGACAAATGTTACATTAGAGAGGCAATTATTTTATACAAGAGACCTAAAGCCAGGTGAAACTTTTGCAGCTTATATCACTGACTTGAGAAATAAGGCTAAAATGTGCAGATTTGGTGACGTGAAAGATTAGTTAATAAAGGACAGGCTTGTGTATGGTATTAATAGTGCTGCAGTGAGAAAGATTTTGCTTCATGACAGTGATTTAACGTTAAGCAAAGCCATTGAGATTTGTCAAATCCATGAGCTCACAGAAAGGCACACAGGTATGCTTGCAAGTGATAAGAGATTAGTTTCAGCAACCTCTACATCAAACGTAGATAGCATGCAACATGTGACATGCAGGAGCAGGCCTAAGTACATGGCAGCAGCAACCCCTGGGGGATTACTTGAGAGACCCTGTAACTTTCTAGCTAGTTCCAAGACTAGCTCAGTAAAAAGGACATGCTCAGTGCAGTATAAGGGTGAATCAGCAAAACCCAGTCAAACCTTATTGTTAACTGTCGTAATTGTGGAGCCAATCATGAGTCTAAAAGAAACAGGTGCTTAGCATTTGGTCAGCAATGCCACAAGTATAAAAAATGTAACCACTTTTTAAAAATTTTGTAAATCAGGCAAGCCTCATTCAGTTATTAAGAAAGGTCACTAAACAAGGCAAGTTGATCATGTAGAAAGCTGCAGACCAACTTTCTATGTAGATGGTGGATCAGTGGTCGGTGAAAGGGTTAATGCAGTAGATTTGTTGGCAAAGAATGAAGTATTTTGTACTGTCCTGATCAATGGCAAACCCACAGAGCTCAAAGTAAACACTGGTTCAAAGTGTAATGTAATGTCAGCAGAAACATTTGCTAAAGTGAGAGCTGGTGAACAACTTAATTTTTGTCAATTGTGTGAAGCTTGTTGTTTATGGAGGTGAAGAGATTCAAACTGAATGCTCAGTAGTGCTTTCATGCTATTTGGCTGGGAACAGTTACAGCTTGCAATTTTATGTAGTCTGAAGACCTGTGCCATCATTATTAGGTCTCAGAGACAGTTTAAGAATGAAACTGCTTTCTTTTACCAAAGAAGTACATCATGTAAGCACATGTCCAGTTCCAGCTTTGCTGACACTATTTTTTCAGAGCATGCTGATGTGTTCAACAACAAGTTAGGCAAACTTCCAGTCATGTACTCCATGAAAGTAGACCCAGAGGCAAGTCCAGTGAGTAGATCAGCAAGGAGAGTTCCAATAGCTATGCAGGACAAAGTCAAGGTCCAGTTAGACAAAATGGTGCAGCAAGGTGTGATTTGTCCAGTCATAGAACCAACTGAGTGGGTATCTTCCATGGTAGCTCCTCATAAAAAAATTCAGATTAAATCAGAATATGCATTGACTCAAGAGACTTGAACAAGGCATTAAAGAGACCTCATCATCCTATGCATACAGTCAATGAGACTGACGCTATTTTTTTCTATCTTAGATGCAAAGAGTTCATTTCGATAATGCTTGATCGCAAATCTTCACTACTGACTGCATTCAGCACACCATTTGGTAGATACAGATTCCTCAGGATGCCTTTTAGAATAAATTCTGCCAGTGAATTCTTTCAGCGTGCAATGGAGAAAATGTTTTCAGGCTACCTGTGTGCTATAATAGTTGATGATTTACTGGTTGGAGGCAATGGTGAAGCGGAGCATGACAGAAACCTCAGGAAAGTTCTGGACAGAGCGCGTGAAGTGAACTTGAAGCTTAATCCTCTGAAATATAAATTCAGATTACTAGAAGTTACTTATTTAGGTCATTTATTTACCAGTACAGGCTTATGACCAGACCCTTCTAAACAAGCAGCCATTCTTGAGATTCCAGCTCCAGACAATGCCCAAGCCCTACAGCATTTTCTTGGTATGGCTAACTATTTGGGCAAATTTATCCCTGACTTTACTTAGTTATCAGCACCTTTAAGAGAGATGACCTGCAAAAATGTTGCCTGGTCATGGTTAGAGCAACACCAGAAAGCATTTGATAACCTCAAACAGCGTATTCCCAACCCACCTACATTGAGATACTATGATGTCCACAAACCAGTATTTCTTTCCTGTAATGCTTCAAAGTTTGGTCTTCATGCAGTTATTCTTCAAGAAGGCAGACCTGTTGCCTATGCATCTAGAACTCTTACCCAAACTGGGATGCAGTATGCTGAAATTGAGAAGGAACTTTTGGCAATTGTGTTCACATATTCAAAATTCCATGATTATATTTATGGCCGAGCTATCCAGATTGGCACTGATCATCAGCCTCTAATCACTATTTTAAAGAAGCCTATGAATTCAGCTCCAGCAAGACTACAAAGAATGATGCTCAGACTGCAAAAGTACAATTTCAAAATGGTCTATACAAAAGGTAAACCTTTTTATCTGGCTGATACCTTATCCAGATCACTTATAAATACTATGGAAAAGCTTGATGCAGAGAATTTTGACTTTGATGTCATGGAAGTGCATAATTTTCTACCACAAAACCTGATGAGCTAAGAGATCATGCAAAGACTGATTCATTTCTGCAAATTCTCAACCACTTCATCAATGTGTGATGATCGTCAAAGCAATCTAGTGTACTGCCAGAAGTACAACCTTATTTTCCATACAGAGATGAGATGCTGAAGGAAGATAGTATCATTTTCAAAAGTCCAAAAGTTATTGTTCCTTCTTCCGTACAATATGAATACATTCAGATTTTGCATCGTGGCCATCCATGTTCTGATTCTACCAAAAAAAGGATGAAAAACTAGTATTTTGGCCTTATCTATCAAAAGACATTGATAAACTGCTTTCTTCTTGTTCAGTATGCAACAATACTAAGCCACATTTGCAAAAAAAAGCCACTTCAGCTAAGCCAAATTCCTGAACTACCTTGGTCAACAGTAGCCACTAACATATTTGAGTTGAACAATCAACATTACTTAGCATTGGTATACTCTTATTTGAACTGGTTTGAGATCAATGTGCTACCTAACCTAACATCTAGTGCCGTTATTACTAAGATAAAATGTAATTTCTCAGTCCATGGTAGTCCATTCAAAGTTATTTCTGACACTGGTACCCAGCTTACCAGTCAATTGTTTCAGGGATTTGGAAAAGAGTGGAATTTTATCCATGCTACTAGTAGTCCTGAAGCCACAGTGTTGCAGTGGTTAGTGTTGCCGCATCACAGCAAGAGGTTCTCCGGTTCGATCCTCAGCTGGGGTGCCTTCTGTGCGGAGTCTGCATGTCCTCCCTGTGGTCGCATGGGTTTCCTCCAGGTGCTCTGGTTTCCTCCCACATCCCAAAGACATGCTGTTGGTGGATTGGATACTCTAAATTGGCCCTAGGTGTGAGTGTATGCGTGTGTGCCTTCTGTGGAAGGTTGGGCACCGGGCTGGCAACTCGATACTGTAAAACTCCACTGCCAATCATGAGCAGACAGGTGATCTGCTGTGACAACCCCTAACTGGGAAAAAGCCGAAAGAAGAAGAAGACAAAGACTAGTAGTCCTGAATACCCACAGTCAAACGACCTTGCTGAACATGCAGAACAGAGTGCAAAGCAATTACTAGAGAGGTCAAAGTGTGACAATACTGATATCTTCTTGAATTTACTTAATATCAGAAATATACCCCGTGACAAATTACTTGGCTCACCTGCTCAGAGACTTCTATATATGCAAACCAGAACAACCTTGCCTATCAGTTCTAGTTTGTTGATGCCTATAGGTTCATAGGTTCATAGGTTGGTATTAGGCTATCGGCCCTAGCACCTATACAAGCCTAGCCATAACAATTCCCTGGCTATTTCTTCCCACACTATTTACTTCCCTGGACCCCTGTCTAGCAGGGTGACTGATATGATCCCTGGGGTGAATTTCCTTTCTCCCATCCAATCGTCAAGGTTCCTTTTGAAGAGAGCCAAGGAGGCGCTCTGCTTGACATGCATGGGCAGTCTATTCCAGAGTCTGGGGAGTCTCTGGGTCAGGAACCTATCCCTCCAGCATGTTTTGTTTATTGTGATGACAAGGTTTAGATCCCTTGAGCGTGTGACTCTGAGGGATTGGTAATTTCTTTAAGTGTAGCATGTCCAACAGCTCTGGGTTTGACATGGCCTTGTATGTTAAGCAGAGATCGCCTCTGAGTAGACGATAGTTTATTTTTATTTATTTTATTTTACATTTGTTGACCGGGCTAGTCCAACTGGATATATGTCCATTTTCAGTGGAGGCCCGGGGAGAAAAGCTCCACACTTCAGAATAGAATCACAATAACATAAGTACATTACTAAGATTTAACAAATTTTACTAGT
This sequence comes from Protopterus annectens, assembly GCF_019279795.1. Taxonomy (NCBI): domain Eukaryota; kingdom Metazoa; phylum Chordata; order Ceratodontiformes; family Protopteridae; genus Protopterus; species Protopterus annectens. The sequence goes on along the minus strand of NC_056735.1, from coordinate 1,683,374,699 downwards.
AAATACATTTTAGCTTAAGATTAAAGAAAAAAATCTTCTAAGCTACATATATGCAAACCAGAACAACCTTGCCTATCAGTTCTAGTTTGTTGGCACCTATAGGTTCATAGGTTCATAGGTTGGTATTAGGCTATCGGCCCTAGGGCCTATACAAGCCTAGCCATAACAATTCCCTGACTATTTCTTCCCACACTATTTACTTCCCTGGACTCCTGCCCAGATATATGACAGAGTATAGCTGGAGTTTTTTAAGGTGGTCAGCATAGGGCATCTGCTTTAGGCCTGTGATTCTTTTATTCTTATTCTTTATTGCTAAAAACAACAAAGCAATCAAAGCCCAACTTTTTAAGAAGCATTCTTCTCAGAAGTCCAGCTATGATAAAACTAATTGGTCATGTGAGAGGTATATGTGCTGAGATGCGATCCTACTTAGTGGACTCTGAGGGTATAGAATACCAGAGAAACCACAGCCATCTTCTTCCTGTATCAGAAATGATATTGCAGCATCATACCTGTTATACAGACTCTAGATCTCAGAGCAACCCTGACAATGTTCATATTGAAAAACATGCCTCAGTATCCATTCCCATTGCTGATGGTGTCCCAGATATCTCCAAAGGTGAACATTCCTTGAAGACAATTCCCATTGCTAGATCCAATTCTGGCTTTTATTTTACAAGATCAGGTTGTATTTCCAGACCTAGTATAAAATACATAGCAACCTGGACATGATTGTTTTATATTTGTCTGATTTTGTATGATTGCATGTCAAAGAATTTGTTCTATATAACTGCATGTCAAAAGATCTTTTCTGTAAATTGCATATCATTGAATACTGTCATTTAGTATATGATTCATTTCTCAAAGAGGTATGATGTAGAACAGAGTGTATGTATGTACCTGTAAGAAACATTTCCAGATGTATGGACGTGCATATAAATAGTGAGCACGTGCAGGCAGCAGTGCCATTTTGAGAGAACAGCCAGAGTGTTAACATGTATGAGTGTGGTAGTCAGTCTGTTTAAGTTTAAGTTACAAAGCCTCATTCCTGATGTGTTTGTGTGTAATAAAGCTGCTTGAACTGAACTCACAACTGCTTGTCTGTTTTACCCTGACCGGATGAGCGACACACCCCCTCAACTTGTTTTTTTTGGTGTGTTTTTTATTCCAATGGGTGGTCTTTTTTTTTTTTTTTTGTTTTTATTCCTAGCAATGTTTGACATGAAAGCTCTGAAGGTCATGGTTTAGATGAGTGGAACATGCCCTGAAGGTTTGCAGGATATAAATCATATAGCTTAGGCAACTGCAGCAGGGATCATTTGAACAGCTACTATTACAGTAAATTTACCTACACAACTGTATTTTTCTACAACCCAAAATGATTACATGCAAATTTGCATTCTATTTCAATATTAATTTCTATAGCTGAAGTACTAGTTGGAGTGAAAACCCATAATGCCGATTTAAGTAGTAAAGTCAGTGGCTGTGCCTGTGTGAGTGTGTTTTTTTAATCAAACTTGGAAACCAGCATTTATTGTCTCCGACACCCTAGGACATACCAGAGAAAACAGAAACATGGATTCTGGTTTTAGTCTATTTCTGACTATAGTGCTGACAGCTCAGTGTATAATTTTTATTCTAAATTTTGAAATTGCCAGCCCTTCTTTACTATATCCACTTTCATAATATAATGTGTACATTAGGCTGTCTGGACTATGGCCAGAAACAGACTGAAACCATACAGCCCATGCCATATGACAATTACAATTGTTGTTCACCACTATGCAGTTTAAGTGTTGCAATGCCCAACTAACATACAGATGCCAGAGTTTAATATCGCCTGTTAAAACTTCGGTCCTCCTTTCATTCACTCATTCAGGTTTTAACCACACAGGCAGTCCTTTTGAATGGTATACTCAAAGGCCAGGCATTCAGGTGAAAGTACATGTTCAATTCACACTTGGAATGGGGCGATGAGAGACAGTAGTTTCATTAATAATTTTACTATGAAATTTATGTGGAATTATTCTTAACGCAAAAACAGCTATTCAACATGTATCATATGTGTACATATTTTATCACAGTTAACAGTAGAAGAAAAAAGTAAAAAATGCCCTTTTCAGGTCACAACATGCCCCTTTGAACTTCCACCCCCCCCCAGCCTTCAGCATCTTCCTCCACCTCTGGTTATACTCCAATTCTCCATAACCAAATTTTTGACATGTAGTATTACACACAGGACATACAATTTAATGTTTTGTGCTGGGTTCATTTTAATAAAATGATATACATATGTGAGGGCATAATGATAATCCACTATAGGAAATTCATTTTTTTTTCTTTATGTCCCAAAATAACATTTTTTTTTTAAATCTGGTGAGTGGAGTCATACTTGTTGCTTGACAAACATTTAATTCTATATGTTTGCTTACAAGTTCTTCATCAGCATTCCATAACTGTGGAGCAATCAGACTGTATTTACACACCTTTTGTGTTCTAATGTTTCAATAGTTTGAGAAGACATGCGATGGCACATCACCAAAAACATAACTTTATATATGTGTGTGTGTGTGTGTGTGTGTGTGTGTGTGTGTGTGTGTGTGTGTGTGTGTGTGTGTGTGTGTGTGTGTGTGTGTGCGTGTGTGTGTGTATGTGTGTGCGTGTATGTGCACGTGTGTGTGCATGTGTGCATGTGTGTGTGTGTGTGTATGTGTGTGTGTGCACATTTGTGTGGATGTGTTTTGAGGTTATGTAGATCACATAGTATGGCAGTCTTCTTTTTTAACAAGCAGTATTTTACACAGGAAATTATGTGGAGGTATGCCTCTTCTTAAAGCAGCTAATAGGCTGCTCCACTATAGGAGACGATGATTATAGGTTCATAGGTTCGTACTAGGCTATCTGCCCTAGGGCATTTATAAGCCTAACCAGAGTGTGTGTGGCTTTCATCACCCCTTAGGATGAGAATACTACGCCCATTTAGGGTTTAGTTTATTGTGCCTCTGTCTAGCAGTGACACAGAGATGACCCCCGGGTAAACCTACGATCTCCCATCCACTCGTCAAGATTTCTCTTGAATAGAGTTAGTGAGGGGCTCTGCCTAACATGGATTGGGATTCTGTTCCAGAGTGTAGGGAGCCTCTGGGTTATGAATCTGTCCCTCCAGCACATCCTATTTATTTCTGTGTTGAGGTTTAAGTCTCTTGCTCTCGTTGCTCTGATGGATTTGGATTTTCTGAGGTGGAGCATGTCCATTAATTCCGGATTGGACATGGCCTTGTATGTCAGGCACAGATCACCTCTGAGTAGGCGGTATGCGACTGAATAGAGCTGGGAGTTTTTTCAGTCGGGCAGCATATGACATATGTTTAAGACCCTTTATCCTCTTGGTGAGGAACTTTTGGGGTCTTTCCAACTGCTGCAGGTGTCGGGTAAGATACATCCCAAATGGGGCATTGTACTCAATCATTGACCTGATAAAAGAAGAGTACAGGGGCACAATGACCTCTCTTGATCTAGATGTGAAACCCTTCATGATAAGGTGGGCAATATAGAAGGTCTTCCTAACCACTTTGGCAATGTGAGTGTGATTAACTCCTGAGATTAGATATCTTGGAAGAGACATTAAACCAAGGTCTTTTCTGCATCTTCTGTTCATAGTGCAACTGAATATCAAAGAAATAACATGCCACTCCTTTTGCAAAGAACTCGAAGCAAGCTTATATTAAACATCCAACATTAACAAAAATACTGCAGCGTCAGCTCCTAAAACAATAACAGAAAAATCATGCATTTACATGGTATCTATCATCAGTAATAAAGGCTGCCTTTATGCCATCAAGACAGCATTTCTTTTTGTTTTATGCCAAGATAAAGTATATTCTATATAACAATCATCTCCTGCAATTGCAAAGAACACACACAACTTGAGTTATAAACAGCTTGTGTTCAGTATATAGCCCTCCTATTCAGCATATGCCCACAGAGCGAACTCTTGAGTTACAAAATCCATATAAACTCAGCTTATTACATGCATACGGTTTGTGAGTTAAGAATTCCCAGTGTTACGCTAATACACAAGTCATCATGCGGTATACATATCAGAAGGCAGCCCAGATGAGTATGGCATATGTCCTATAGAGAACATCATGCACGAGGGGAGCACAAACTATAAGAAATATGTTTCAATCTACAAAGCATTCACTTTTTTAGATTAAACAAAACAGTCATCTTCCTCCTTTTCTGAGACATGGCTGTTACATTCAATTGGCCAGTAATATCAGGTGCAAAACACTTTTCAGCTTCAGTAGTCATATTTGCAATCTCACTCAACTGCTGCATCATTATAAAAAAAAAAGAACTTGCATTTAAATGATACTCTATGCAAGGGCGATAAGCTATCTGGATACCAGGTGGGGACTTCACACCCCCATGCCATTTACTTAAACATCTTGGTTGTAATATTGTGACAAAGGACATGTATCTTCTTGGACTGTATTCATTGCATACAGGGTTTTGCATTTCTGACTGTGATACTAACAGCTTCTGAAATGATTGCACCTTACTCATAACTCCCCTGCATTACTTCCTTCAACATTAGTTTAGGCATTGTTATGCTGTGAACTTACCCATCCTGACTGATGGGACAGGAAGTACTGAAATGGAGTGAGGTAAGCTGGTATGTCCTGGTTATTGTCTGTGAGATGTGTAAGGATTATATGGACCTGCAAGAGTTCTGTGAATGGCATGTTCCTCTAAAGACAGTGCATTACATTTATATATTATCCACAGGATGTTCCAAATCCCTAGAGATGAAATATAAGTGTGCTCAAGACATTGACTTACAGTCAGAATTTCTGTTCTCTTATTGCCTCTTTCTAATCCTCTGGACCAGTCTAAACTGAAGTAGTGTGCCTAACATTTGAGTCCATACAAGACACAGAATCTAGGATGAATAGAAAGAATTCGAGAAAACATTCACAAAACCCTACATAATATGAGTTCCTTATTTATGAAGAAAGGCTAAACCAATTGAGCATGTATTTAGTCATTCAAGCACTTCTACAGAGATATGATCCAGGTAACTACACTACTGACTGTATAGCTACACAATTCAATACCCACTTTATCACCTCCATCACCTCATTACTAAACAACGTCAATTCTGCACTTTTTTTACCACCTCCCTCCACTGACACCAATACTCCTCCTTTCTCTCTTAAACCAGTCCAAACTAATTATATACAAAACCTCCTAAATTACATAAAACCAAGTACTCCTTCTGCAGATCAGTTACCTGGTGAATTTCTTAAACTTGCTACTAGATCTATCTCTTATCCTATATCTATTGTTGCTAACCGCCCCATCTCTGAACAGTATGCTCCACTGCTTTGGAAAATATCTCATGTCATACCCCTGCACAAAGGAGGATCCTCTACTGACATTTCTAACTATAGACCCATAGCTATACTTTCTCCACTTGCCAAAATCTTAGAAAAATGCCTACATAAACAGACATTAGACTGCCTCCTAACATATAACTTTCTATATTCTACTCAGCATGGCTTCCATCTCAAACATAGTACTAACACTGCCCTATTAAGTTTCACTAACACTGTAAACCACCTCAAAAACAATAACCACCTTATCTCTGCCACCTTCCTCGATATGTCAAAAGCCTTTGACACTGTATCTCATCAAATACTCCTAAACAGACTTGGTTCTCTCAATTTCAGCTTAAATACCCTGCAGTGGTTCCACAGTTACCTCTCCAGCCGTAAACAAGCCATCATATGGGAACACAAACTATCACCCCTTTTGCCCATCTCTGTCGGTGTCCCACAAGGCTCTATCTTAGGCCCACTTCTCTTTCTTACATTTACTAATGATCTTTATATTGAAACTTCACCTGCCTCTATCATTCAATATGTTGATGATGCTTCCCTTATTTGCTCTGTCCCCTCCTTATATGAACTCCAAGTAAAATCTCGGACTGCCATCCATAACATTGAGAAATACCTCTCAAACCACAAACTGATTCTAAATCCTAACAAGACCAAACTTATGGTATTTTCTAATCCCGCCAATAAAAAACGACAAACTTATTTCTCCATCTTCGCCTCTAACGGTACAAAAATTGAACCTGTCGAACATACTAAACTTTTCGGTGTTACCCTAGACTGCAACCTTAAAATTGACAGACATATCACTCTAACAATCAAAAAAAGTCCATGCAAAATTAGGTGCTCTCTACAGGGCTCAATCATATCTTACTAATCATGCAAGAATAGCTACTGCCAGAACTCACCTACTTTCCACCCTTCTCTATTGTTCTCAGGTCTTTACAAACCTTCGTAAAGCTGACTTGAAGAACCTAGAAGCTTGTTATAATAAAATCACCAAATTTGCCGCCGATCTTCTCCACAGAGCTCACCACTGTATTGCCCTACAATAACTAAACTGGATTGAACTCCCACACTTACTAGCCCTAAACCAGCTAATAGTAGCTCACTCGGTTATCTATCAACCTATTGCCCAGACTTATCCAATCTTGTACAACCCTATTCAAATCTTATCTCACTCAGATCAGCTGATAAAAGCTTGCTCAAACTTACCAAAACCCACAACTCTTATGATGATTCTTTATACAGTTACTCTACAGCCAAAACTTGGAATTCCCTTCCCCAGCATCTACTACCTATACCCAGTACTCATACGTTCAAACAGCTCCTTACTAATTACTTCTCCAGTCACTGGTTATGCGCCTGTACTTCCAACGGCTAAGCAAACACACAACCCTCCTTCTGTCTTTCTATTTAACTCAATATTGATTGATTTTATTGTTTTTCTTATTGATGTCATACTTGGATTTTTAGATTGATTTTTTGATTTTATCAGCTATTATTTACTTGATCTGTACTGTACTATGTAATTATATAAACTTCTTAGTAATCTTTTTGTACTTTAACATGCATACCTGACTAAAAATATTGTAATCTTTACTTTGGGAACTTTTCTCCCTGGGTCTCCTCTGAAAACAAGCTTTATTTCTTGCCCAGTCGGACACTACCTGGTTACCAAATGTAAATAAATAAATAGTATTTAAGGCTAAGTATTATGACTTGAAGGCTTTGTCTTAAGAAATACCAAAGAAACAAAAACATGAAAAGGGCTGAAACAGGCTTTACAAAAATATAGGCAATACCACAGAAATAAAAACTTCCCATCAGTTAAGAATAACAAATGAATCAACACATTCTAAATGATTTTAACCTGTATACTGAGAAACTAGAAATTTAAACATTAACATTAAATGGGCATGCTTTAATATATGTCTCTCTTTCTCAGAATCTCTTTCTCCATATGTGCACAAAATGTTCCAGAAGCAAATTAACTTTAGAAGAAGTGGTAGGCTGAGGACTTCTTTCCCACAAACAGGTATGAACATGTTGTTTTTTATTAATCCTAGCCAATACTTTTTGCCTACCCCACAGCGTTTGTCATAGCAAAGCGCATCTTGCCATTACAAGGGATTGGTCAATACTGAATAGCTCTGTTCAGTCCTGATACTCTCTATTTTCCAATATGTATATATGTGGTGTATGTCTGCGTGTGGGCCTGTACAAATAGGGAAACATGAGCATGTTTGTCGAGTAGGTATGGCACCTTTACTTACATTTGTCTGTAGTGTTTAGTCCTCCTGTTTCTCTCAGCTTTTGAATGCCTTTTCCTTTTTAGGTGACATTTCAGAAATGAGTATCCAGTGCTGCAGTACATTTAGTGAGTGAGGCCATGATATCAAGTCAATACCTGCTTATGTACAGTACTTTGAAAAAAAAGGATGGGATATCCTTTCCCCCAAAACAAGGCATAGTGCTATGTGGGATGTGGTAGAATATGTTTTTTCCAGGTTAATTCCCTGGTAGAGACCTTACATCATCAATGTTAAGGCTAAGGTCAATAAACTGATTTTATGCATAACAAAGGATAAGAGTATGTAGTTTCCATGCTTCTCTCTCTCTATGTATGCAAGTTACACTCTAGTCTAGGTATCTGAAAATCTCGTGTTGCTTATTCAGTCAGGTAGTATACTCCATTTTCCCCAGTGCACTTTATTTTTCAGAGTAGTAATGAAAAATAGAGAGATCAGGGTGTACACACACACATTTTAAAATAACAAGCTTTTTGCAACATCAGCAATAAAGCAAAATCAATCTATTCTTTTTTTTAATACAATTCTGTCATCATTGTCTACCTGCACATTTAGCTGATGTCGGGCATTGCCATCTAGTGGTATGTAATAAAATCACATATCCATGTAGTGGTCCACGTTTTCAATTTATTAAAGTCCTAAATTATATGACAGCACACTTCTGATTTTCTATAGTTAGTTTACGTGGCCATTTACATCATAACATTTCAATGTTAGAAATAAGTTTTAAGTAACGCCTAACCTAACATTTCTGATACTGCATTTTATTTGTTTAAATGTTAAACTCATAACTACTCTGTGTAATTCTTAAGTAGGCCATTAATCCAGAGATTGAATATATATCCATTACATGTGCTGATATTACAGTGTTGGTACCAGAAGCATCATGTCCTGATACTCTGTGTAGTTTATTTTCTTTTTAATGTATATTCCTCTGGTATTGACAATACAAAGTATGGCCTGTTATAGCCTGCAGGCTGTATATATTTGTAGATTTCACAGAAAAAAATAATGCTTTTGAATGTTAGTAGAGCAAAAACAACCCTCACTGCTTCCTTCATCTTAGTATACCAGACCTTGTAATTATTAGGAGGGCTTCTGACTGTGTTAGTAATCACCAGAATTAAGTAACAGAATTTAGTCATTAGTGACCTGTTAAAGCATGCCCAGAGCAATTGCCAGGAGGTTAGCTTTTTTTTTTTTCTTTAAGGCAAATAAAAGAGTTCAAGCCTAGTATTAACTGTTGCTCCGTGATGGAGCTCAGAGGCACATCATTAGTCAACTGGAGTAGTGGTGGTCTGGGGTGTGTGTGTGTGTGTGTGTGTGTGTGTGTGTGTGTGTGTGTGTGTGTGTGTGTGTGTGTCTGTCTGCCTGTGTTTGTGTGACAGAGAGGGTGAATGAGAGTGTGATTTTATATTTGAGAGAGGGATAGAGATTGCAGATGTCTCATGACTGCAATCAAGATTACAGTTTTGAGTTTTTATATGATTTTATACATCCCTCACTTCCAATCAAGAGGAATTCTGGAATGTACTTTCACATCAACCACTTTGTGGCCAACCCACTACATCTAGTTACTTATACCACATTTTTAGAGTAATAGCCAGAACCTGAAGGTACAAGTCATAATTACATTGTGAGGACCACAGCCCTGGCAAAGAGTTTCATACACAGGCCCCATAAAGTGAAAAAAGTATTGGGCAGGATGATCTATGGATGGTAAAGTGCAACTGGTGGCCCATTGTAAAGCAAAATCTGAAGATGAAGGAAGAAATGGAAAAAAGAGATGATAATTTCTTTCCTGTTCTTCCAGTCACACAAATGAAGTTTCATTCACTGACAAATACCTTTTTGTATTTCTAGGATTCCAAAAGAATTGAAGTATTGTTGCAGATAGCCTCCACAATCCTGCAATGCAGCCTCATACCTAAAACCCAGCTCTTCCCTAGTATAATATCATACTGGGGGAGGTGCATAACATATCTAGGAGTTTTTAATGCTGCACTAGTGCCATAACTCTATTAGATTCCTGCTATACCAGGAAAAGGCATTTAGATTCAGAAGGATTCTAAATTACTGAATCTCATCACTTATTCTGGGCATAAGCCAAACACCACCTACTCCAGTGTGTAACTTTTGATATCTCCTAAAGTTTGATGTCCTCACAGCATCATCCATATCCATCTGTACATTGTGTGTCTGACAGGTACTCCATCCTGTATCGTGACTTGATGCTACAGTGGGGCTGCATTACTAAAGCACAGTATAGTTTTTTTGCACAAGGATTAGATCTGCATAATTTCCTGTGTACTAAAGCAGCTTTTCATGAAAAACCACATTCATTTATGTGTGTATGGTCCTTAGCTAGCTTGAACCTCCTCTTCCTTGACTGCAGAACAGTTCCACCTATATTACATGTGTTTTCTATCATGTAACACCTACACTACAACTGCTGGTATATATATATATATATATATATATATATATATATATATATATAGAGAGAGAGAGAGAGAGAGAGCACTAAGCATGTCACATAGGCTGTTTCTCTTGAACAGGCAATGGCATTACTTTGAAATTTATATGGATGCTAAGTGCCAATGTAAAATGTCAAATTATTTGGTGTACCATGCCTCACTTTGCATTTGGAATCATGCGTATTGCCCCTGACTAGGGTTAAGGAATCATGGTGTCCTGCTAAAGAATCAGGTGTTATGTAATAGCTTAGGGTAATATGCTACTAGCAGCATAAATTGTTTGGCAATCTTCACCTAGTCAGGGTCTTATGTTTGCATTAACCTAAAAGACTCATTCATTTTGCCTTCCCCTTCCTTTCCTAATGCTGTAAAGTTTATTTAGTTTTTGAAAATAAGCTTAAGAGTTTAAACTCAAGGGTTCTGTACCCTGAAAAATCTGTGTGAGTAGATACCAGAGATACTGAGGAAAATTTTTAGCAAAACAGATGTTGCAAGTGACAAAATTAACTGTACGCAATGTAGACTAAGACAGGAAAGAATGCAAGGAATCCTAATTAGCTGAGAAGCTCTGAAGACTCTATTGATTACATTTTTTTAATTATCTTTCTGAAAACAATGTGAAAATAGCATGGAAGATGAAAAGAAGCATAACTTAAAGTATCTGAAAAATTATATTCTAAAAGTTAGAAGTGCAAAGCCCTCAGAGTAAGAAGTCTGAGGCCTTAAAGATTTGGTTAAAGTGAAAGCAGAATTATCAACAAAACCTTACATAATTCGGAGATGAAGAAGACGTAGGGTAACAAACATATGTCATGTTCTGAAGATTACTGTGAGCGCACATACTATCAAAAAAGAAAAATGCAATAAAAAGGAGCCTTAATAAATTTCTAGGAAAATAAACATTAGAAAAGTCAGGGGGCAGTCAGTATCATGGATTTGAATTTGGCCACTGAAATCCTATCCTTCTTTACACTCATCAAACTCATCAAGGTATATGATATGTGTAACCTCAAAACCAAGTGCCAGTCCAAAAAAAAAAAAAAAACACAGGAGTGCATAGAATAGGAAATCTTGAAGGAATACCAAAACTAACATGAAGGCAAAACTTATTTATTAAAAAAAACAACCAAAATATCCACAAGTGCGATTTGAGTGCTTTCATTCTTTGTTAATACATAATGTACTTCTTCAAAAGTAATTAAAACAGTTATGTCAATGTTTTAAATGCTTTTCCCAAAAGTAACAATATATTCTTAAAGCAACACTGAAGATATTGTAAAAATGTTTTTAAGTAAAACTAACTGACCATTTATTAGAAACTCCATTCAGAGAAGCTGAAAGAAACACATATTGTATAAAAATCAAAGTGATTCATACAAAATATATTACAATGGATTCACTTCATAACACTGAAATATCAAAACACTGAAACTCAAAACACTGAATCCAAAATACTGAAACTTCAAAATCTTGAAAACTCAAAACACTGAAATTCAAAATACTGAAACTCAAAACACTGAAAACACATATCTTACATATACTGAGTTTAAACAACATAAATCATAGCACTTTCCACCAAGTGTAAGCAGGGGAGCAACCCCCCCACATCCCCTGCTACTTATATATATCAACTCCAAGATTGCCCTTCACTACACTAAGTGCAATCTTGGAGTTGATATATTTAATTAGCAGGGGGTGTGGGGGTGCAGCCCCAAGCACCTCTGCTTACACTTGGTGGAAAGTGCTATGATTTATGTTGTTTAAACTCAGTATATGTATGATTTGTGTTTTCAGTGTTTTGAGTTTCAGTGTTTTGAATGTCAATGTTTTGAGTTTCAGTGTCTTGAGTTTTCAGTGTTTTGAAGTTTCAGTGTTTTGGTCTTCTATATTATGAAGTTTTCCCATTTTCAGTGTTTTGAGCTTTCAGTGTTATGAAGTGAATCCATTACAATACATGTCTAAATATGTACCATACAAAATAAAACAAATATTAAATTGTTATATTTATAAACATGTCTTTGAATATAAAATCCATTTGTAATCCATTGTTTAAAATAATACAAAACATCTTAATTCCAATCAAGGAAATAGTTGAATTAATGTTTGGCTGCCTGGAATTTGAGAATTGAATTAAATGAAATACGTTCATTTAAACCCAGAGCAGTACTGGCATGTAGCCTCAGCTCACATAGCAGTTTTTTATACTATATACAGTATAATAGTTCTTGCCAGCTATCAACCCTCCCATATGAGGCTATGCCCATTCAATCAACTGTACGAGGGACATACTAAGCAGCATATCATAAATAGGTGAGTGTTAACTAGGGAACCTATCATTCCAGCATTCATGAAGGTTTCTGGAGCTCTCATTGGCATCCAGAGAGCTGAGGGCATTGCCATTAAGCCTTAAAGTGAATTGGTCACTTTTGCAAGTATCCTTGAATTAAAATTAATTTGCATGATAGTACTCATATTAAAGTTGCAAGAGATTTTACAAAAGATGAAGATTAGACTGAATTGCTTGATTTTTTTATCTTCATTGTTATGTTGTGGTAGGTGTTGCTCTCCTATCTAAGACATTGTGAAAACTGGGGAGAGATGGGCGAAAGCTGCCAGCCTAGTCAAACAGAATTTGATACATAATTCTATCATTTGTATAAATAAATGTAAAATACAGGCTTGTGTTTTTAAATGAAAGAAAACACTATAAAATATGAACTTCAAGATTGTTGCAACATTGCCATCTGCTGTAAGGAAAATCAAGCCAAGCATTTCAAATGTTCTTTGAAGTTACAATTATCTAAAAAAAATGGTGCCGAAGTGGCTAGCTGAACACATTCTTTCTATTGTTTTAATTTAAGGAATAATTGTTAGAGTATACATGTGAAATGTCTTTTATTGTTGTAGTTTCCTGAGCAGGTGTTAGCTTGCTAAATAATGCAGTTTGCTTGCCTGGGAACTCCAGACTAAGTGTCAAAATGATGTAATGTGTATACTGGGAAAACCTAAGTGTCAGAATAATGTAATCTGGGAGGGACTTAGCAGAGCTGTTTGTTAGTGACTTTAAAAACTATTGTTGAGAGAGAGACTAAAAGCATTTTGTCTTGTACCATCAACCCCAGCACTGCTTATTCTCTTTATGTATGTAAGTAGGATTATAGCACTGTGGTTTCTCTTAAGATTAGCTAAAGTTTAGAAAGTTAGATTAAGTGTTTTTCTTTGACATCAGACCTGTCCTACTGTATTGTTCTAAGTTTCTGTGTGATCTCTGAACTCTTAGATATCTCTGTGGTGTAGTAGTTTTGTCTTATGTTTTAATGATTTATTATTAAATGTTTTAAAACCTTTACCTGTGGCTGGTTTGGGTAGAGATAGTAGGCTCTAGACTACATTGCATATTTATAGAGTTGATTGTAATAGGCACTCCAATAAGCCTTAGACTGAATAGTCACATTACCAATTGGATAATAATATTGCACAGTAATAATTGGACACCCTTTTAAGCGTCTTTGGGTAGCTGATAATTGTTAGCTGGTGGTGGCAAAAATTACTACTGTATAGTCTGGGTAAAGGGGCACAGTTGGATAATCTGTGTCAGCCTTTCCCAGGAGTGTCTGTGAAGTTGTATAAATACTTATCTCAAAGTGTGGGTGTGTGTCAGCTACCTTGGCAGGGACACGAAGCACTGGTTAGACAGAGAGGATACTGGAGGTTAGCTTGCCAGCTAGGCTGAGATCTGGACCCTATAGCTGTGCCAGTGGGGAATCTTATTGGGTTCCTGGGGAGCAAGGGGGAAACCAGCCCCAGACTGACTGTGTTCTCTATGTGCACTTAAGGGAAATTGTACTTTGCTGTGTGTATTTGTTATCCTTTCCTCTTCTAGGAGATGACCTCCCTGGTGTTAGTGGTGAGGATTGAGTATCCTTGATTGCTGGGCCAGGGCATGGTCATCACAAGTGGTGGCAGTGGTTGGGATAAGATATCCTCACAAGTGTTTGGCAGTGGTGGGATCTACTTCACATACTAGTTGACTTGTAGTGGTATGGGTAGAGTGAATCCTGTAGCTTATGTACAGTGATCCCTGAAAGTGTTTTGTACTCTAAATCAGCCATGCAGTATATACTCAGAGTTCAGATCACAATTGTTTTATTTCTTTTGTTAGCTTAGTTAGTCAGGGTGAGCAGGCTGCATGACAGCACAGGAGTATGGAAAGCTGACAAGGAGCCAGCTGGTGGAGATGTGCCAGGCTAGGGGACTGGTGTATGGAAACCTGACTAAGGCAGACCTGATTGCAGCCTTGGTTACAGCTGCGTCAGAAAACAGCATCCAGGAGGACAATCAGACTGGCAGTGGAGATACAATATCCTCGGAGAATGGACAGCTCAAGTGTTCTGCAGTGGACTTAAAAATCCAGCTGGAGCTAAAGAGACTTGAGTTGGATGCCAGGCTTTTAGAGATAGAAGCCAAAGAAAATGAGCATCAGAGGAAGCATGAGAGGGAAATGCTGACTCTTTGCCAGAGTCATGGAGATAATGGGGAAGGGAGAAACTGGACCCCAGAAGCACAACAGGTCAGTAAATTTCTTCTGCAATTTAAAAAGGGGTATAATTTTGATAGTTTCATTCACATGTTTGAAAGGGTATGCAAACAGTATAGTGTTGACCAAAGGCTCTGGGTATGGTTACTGACCCCTTTATTCCATGGGAAAGCTGTAACTTGCATATCACAAATGTCTGACTCTGTCTGTTTTGATTATACTGCTATAAAGAAATGTCTGTTACAATGTTTTAAGCTAACACCTGAAATGCATAGGAAAAAGTTTTGTGAGCATAGACACAAGGCAGATGAAAATGTATGTGAATATGTTGCTGAACTGAGCACTTATTTTCATAGCTGGGTGAGTGGATGTCAGGTCACCCATTTTGAAGGGCTGGCAGACCTTTTGGTGATGGAACAAGCCCTTAGCACTTTGCCTGAGGACATGAGGTTCTGGTTAGCTGATAGATAATGTGCTACTTCAGATGAGTTGGGGAAGAAGGGAGACCTATACCTGGCCAGCAGGGCAGCCATTCACAGGAAGGGGATCCCCAGTACTGCTCATGGGTCTAAAGGAACCCATGGTGGGCAGCAAAGACTGCCCCAACAGAATCCGCCAGTAGCAGGGAAAGCCACTGGTCCAGGTACACATCCAGGAGCTAGGGTTAAATGTTTTGAGTGCAACCAGTGGGACCATGTGGCATACAGGTGTCCATGTGGCAAGGTGGGGAACCAAAGGTGAGGGAGCCAGTAAGTGGGAAAGACAAAATGCCAATAGTAGGTTGTCTTGAGACAACAGGGGTATGGAACTGCCATCCTGCAGATGTCCTGAGAGGGAAGAATTTGGATGAGGCAGTACCATGTACTCATGCAGTTATACACAGTGAGGCTAGGAGACAAGCATGTGGGTCTGGTAGCCTGGGGAGACCCAGACAGACTGCATACTTGCAGCCAGGACTGCTGAGGTGGTTACTTCGGGGAGGGAGCTATGCTGTAGCATTGAGACTGAATGTGGGCCACAGCTGCTTGTGGGTACTGATGTTCCCTTGGACAGGGTAACTATAAAGGTAGAGGTGAGTAGTAGTACCCAGGCTGACAGTGAGGCACCAATGTCAGAGGATGCCAGACTTCCAATAGAAGGGGAGCTGGGAAGGGTTACAAGGAGAGAGTTGAGACAGGCTCAGCTCTCAGACCCTACATTGCAAGGCCTGAGGCAGGTAGCTAGGGAGGCACCTGATTCTCAAGGAAAGGGGGAATCTGTATACTGGGACAAAGGGTTACTATACAGAGAGTGGACCCCTGAGGGAAGGCTAGAAGGTGAGAGAGTACAGCAGTTGGTAGTGCCTAGAGCCTACCATCTGGTGCTGCT
This sequence comes from Protopterus annectens, assembly GCF_019279795.1. Classification (NCBI taxonomy): domain Eukaryota; kingdom Metazoa; phylum Chordata; order Ceratodontiformes; family Protopteridae; genus Protopterus; species Protopterus annectens. Next base: position 1,683,358,606 of record NC_056735.1, on the reverse strand, counting down.
AGCCATAACCCATGATATTCCCTTTGCAGGTCATATGAGCATAAAACGTACAGAGAGGCATATTATGCAGAACTTCTATTGGTGTGGAATTTTCAGAGATGTAAGATGGTACTGCAGGACATGTGAGCAGTGCCAAAAGGTAGACAAGGCAGGAGACAAGGTGAGAGCTCCTTTGATGCCTTTACCTGTGATTGAGGAGCCATTTCAGAGGGTAGCTATGGATATTGTGAGTCCTCTGAGTACCCCAAGTTCCACAGGGAAAAAGTATATCCTAGTGGTAGTGGATTGTGCTACACGATACCCTGAGGCAGTGGCTTTGTCCTCCATTGAGGCAGAGAAGGTGGCAAATGCTTTGTTAAAGATTTTCAGCAGGGTAGGTTTCCCAAAAGAAATACTGACTGACCGAGGTGCCAATTTCATGTCAGACCTGCTGGCTTGTCTGTGAAAGTCCTGTGGGGTGAAGCACATGAAGACCACCTCCTACCATCACCAGACTAATGATCTTGTTGAGAGGTTAAACTCTACAATCAAGTCCATGCTATGGGCATTTGCAGATCAGTTTAAGAGGAAGTGGGACAAAAAGTTGCCCCATCTGTTGTTTGCTTACAGAGAGGTTACCCAGGAATCCACAGGTTTTTCACTCTTTGAGTTGCTGTATGGGCATAGGGTGAGGGAACCTCTAAATTTAATTTGAGATGAGTGGGAAGGTGAGTGTGAGTCTCACAAGGAGTCTGTTGTGGCATACATCCTAAACATCAGGACAAGGCTCAGGGAACTCATGGGCTTGGCCCAGGAGAACCTAGCAGAAGCCCAACAACAGAAAAAAGTGTGGTATGTCAGAAATGCTTGAGCTAGAGAATATGCTGTGGGGCAGCAGGTAATGGTTCTCATTCCTGTCAGACACAACAAGCTGCAAACAGCTTGGGGGGGACCCTACAAGGTGGTAAGAAAGGTAAGTGATGTTAATTACATGGTGGAAGTGCTAGGCAGACGGCAGGGGCAAAAATTGTACCATGTTAACATGATGAAACCTTACCATGATAGGGAGGCCCTTGTGCTGAGTATTTACAGTGGATTGCAGGAGGAGTCTGAGGGAGATCTGGGGACTGATTTTCTCAGTGAGGTTCGGGCTGACACCTCAGTGGAAGTGGTAGTAATGTCCCAGCAGCTATCTCCTACCCAGGTTCGAGAAATCCAAGCAGTGTTGCAGGAATTTGGGGACATGTTCACTGGGAAACCAGGGAGCACCCACCTGGTGCATCACCAGGTGGATAAAGGACACCAAAGGCCTATTAGGCTGGCCCCTTATAGGGTGCCAGAGAAAGTCAAACAGACTCTGAGGGAGGAGGTACAGGAGATGTTGGAACTAAGGGTGATTCAAGAGTCCAACAGTCCCTGGGCCTCGCCAGTGGTGCCAAAGAAGGATGGCAGCACCAGGTTCTGTGTGGATTACAGGAAATTAAATAGTCACACAGAGTTGGATGCTTACCCCATGCCTAGGACAGATGAGACCCTAGAGCAGCTGGTTGGGGCTAAGTATCTTACAACCATTGATCTTACCAAGGGTTACTGGCAGGTGCCCTTGACTCCCAGTGCTAGAGAGAAGTCTGCCTTTGTGACTCCTTTTGGCTTGTTCGAGTTCACAAAGATGCTCTTTGGGATGAAGAATGCCCCAGTGACTTTCCAGAGGTTGGTGGATAATATCCTAGAAGGAGCATGAGGGTTTGCCCTTGCTTACCTAGATGATATTGCCATCTACAGCCATTCCTGGCCAGAGCATCTTCAGCATGTCAGGGAGGTGCTGCGCAGACTACAGATGGCAGGGTTGACCATTAAACTGAGCAAATGTCAGGTGGGCATGGCAGAGGTCTCCTACCTAGGACATAGAGTGAGGAGTGGTAAGATAAGGCCAGAACCTGCCAAAGTGAAAGCTATTCAGGCATGGCCTACACCTGTTACCAAAACACAGGTGAGGGCATTCTTAGGGACAGCAGGGTACTACAGAAAGTTTGTCCCAAGTTATAGTACCATTTTATCCAACTGAGCTTTAACTTTATCCTGTATAGCTATCAGAACTCTTCTTGCTGGTCTGACTACTGGAGTGACCTCTGGGTCTAACTTCATGGAATACACAACTGGAAGTTTGCCTAACTTGTCATCAAAAATGTGATGCCCCTGCACTGGCGCAGTAATCAAGGAGCCTCAGTCCTCACCACTGGCAAGGGACGTACACACTGGGAGGATGGCAAGTACACACACAGTAAAGTACAATTTCCCTTAAGAGCACACAGAGACCACAGACAGTCTGGGGCTGGTTTCTCCCTCTTTCTCCAGATCCCCAGTAAGACTCCCCATTTGCACAGCTATATGGTTGAGATCTCAGCCAAGTGGCCATGCTAAGACCTCCAACACCCTCTCTGTCCAACTAGTGCTTCATGTTCCTGCCCAAGTAGCTGACACACACACACTTTGAGATTTGATTTAGATACACACACACACACACACACACACACACACACACACACACACACACACACACACACACACACACACTCCCGGGGAAGGCTGGCACAGGTTTACTAGCTATGCCCCCTTCTGCCCAGATTATAAGGTAGTTTCCACTGCCACCAACCACTACTTATCACCTACTTTAAGGACCTTAACAAAGGGTGTCCAATCCTACTGTATAATGTCACTAATAATCCAAATGGTAGTCTGACCAAGAGCAAGGCTATTTAGGAGTGGCCTGTACAGTGTCACCAAATACATATGCAAGTACTCTCAGCACTTAAATAAGTGTCACAAATAGCCACAAAGATAGATTTAAATATATTTAATAATGAATAATAAAATAACCAGGAAACACTCAGTATATCAACACAGCAACTTCAGAGTTCAGAATCACCTGAAATATTTAAAACAACATTGCAGGACAGTGTCAAATAAATAAAACATATAAGCCATAGTTCACTATATTCCTAACTGTATCTAAGAGAAATTACTGTACCCTAGACTTACTTATAGCAAGGCAAGTGCCGATGGTGGTGATGAATGGATGCTCTTGTTACGTCAAAGACAAAGTATAAAATGCCCAGTCTCTCTCTGAGAGAGTTATTAAATTAATATCAAATATTACTGCTGGGTTAGCTTGGATGACATCACTTTTTGTCACCTGACTTCAATTTCCAAGCAAAACCTCTTTTGTCAGAAACTAACAGAATTTAACATCTCTGTGTGAAAAATACATATCTCTCAGATGTTTACTCAGATTTGTGCAGCTACTAGGAAGTCATAAAGCAATAAAACACTTCTTCATCTCAAACCTAGCAATTACTTGTCTTCCAAGACAATACAGAAACTTCTAGCCCTAGACATTGTGTTTGCTATACTGAAACTGAGAGATAACTTTTATAGAACAATTGTAAAATAATTTAGTTTCAACTTATTTTCTTAAAGTTTTGCAAGCTAACCTTTTATTTCCCAGTTTCTACTGTTAAAACATATACAGTTACACAATTACAATAGTTTATATACATTTTTATTCTAAGCCAGCAGGGCATGCTGTGGTTACATTTAACTCAGTACATAGCATACATTTCTGTATAAATCATATCAATATTCACAAATGACATAGAATTATTTACAAAATTCCAGCTAGCTGGGCTGGCAGTATTTCCCTTGTGCCACAGAAAACATCAGCATACTTTGGGAAAACGGCTTCAGAAAAATTTGAACTCAGAAATATACTTATGTGATGGACTCCTTTAGCAAAAGAAAGCAGATTCATTCTTAAAATTTCTTTGAGACCCAGTAAAGATTGTACTGGTCTTTGGACTGTGTAGAATAACAAGTTGTAACACTTCTCAGTCAAATAACATGAAAGCATCACTGAGCCTTCGGTTTGAATTTCTTCACCTCCATAAGCAACACGTCTCGCACTACTGGCCACATTGAGTTGTTCGTTAGTTCACACTTTAGCAAATGCATTTGCTGATATAACATTACACTTTGAACCAGTGTCTACTTTGAGCTCTGTGAATTTTCCATTAATCCAGACAGTACAAAACACTTCACTCCTTGTCAATAAATTCACTGCATCATCTCTTTCATCAAGCACTGATACACCATCTACATAGAAAGCTGACTGCTTCAGCTCTACCTGATCAACTTGCTTTTTTGTGCAACCTTTCTTTACAACTGTGTGAGGCTTACTTGATTTGCAAAATTTTTGGAAGTGGTTCCATTTTCTACACTTGTGACATTGCTGACCAAATGCTAAGCACTTCTGTCTTTTAGACTTATGATTTGCACAACAATTGCGACAGTTAACAATAAAGCTAGATTTGGGTTTTGCTGATTCATGCTTGTACTGCACCTAGCTGGTGCTGGAGCCTGCACCTTTCTTAGAACTTTCTAGAAATCCTTGTGGCTTCTTTGGAAGGCCTGTAGCTGCCATGTGCTTAGGCCTGCTCTTCTTTGCCACATGTTGCATACTATCTACATGTGCTCTAGAGCCAACTGAAACCATGGTCTTGTCACTGACAAGCATACTTGTGTGTTTTTCTGTCATCTCGTGGATTTGACAAATCTCTATGCTTTACTCAACGTTAAATCACTGTCATGAAGTAAAATCTTTCTCACAACAGCACTATTAATACCACACACAAGCCTGTCCTTTATCAGTTCATCTATTAAGACACCATACCGACATGTATTAGCTCTGTTTCTCAAGTCAGTTATATAAACTGCAAATGCTTCCCCTGTTTTCTGATCTCTTGTGTAAAACAAATGCCTGTCTAATGTAATATTTGTCTGGGGGTTACACATTTCTCTGAACTTGCACTTCAAACACTTGGGGTCTTCCTTTGATTCAGCCTCTACAACAATATGATGGTTTTCACCTTCTCCTTCATATACTGCTCGTGCATACACAAATGAATGCTCTCTTTCTATGGCCTCTGACCCAGCCATGTTTAGCAAAATGTATGCCCTGGTGTGTGCATCTCTATCTGCATAAGCTGCTTGTATAAAAATATCGTACTCTTGCTCAAATATTCTCCAATTCTCTGCAATATTCTGATCAAATACAAGTGGTAGGGATTTTCAAAATCCATCTGTCATATTAACACATACCAGTGAAAGGTTTTGCAAATAAGCACAAAACTAATGCCACTATTTGTAACTTTGTCCAATGCCTTTGTGCTTCTAAATTTGTACTTTTTGGGCCCTTCAAAATTATGCTAATGGACAAACTCGTAGTACCTTTGAATAACTGGACTTTGCGAAATAAATTCTCAGTCACTGTAGATTTTTGTAATAGTGTTTGAAAATGCTAAATTCTAAAGTCATTTATCATCTTTTAAGAAACATTTCAACAACTTTATGATGTGACTGAATAACTCTCGGGCACTGTAATACCCTTGTAATGTCAAGAAATCACCTCTTATTAGTGTAAGAACCATATCAAATAACTGCACAATGCAAATGAATCGTACATGTCTTGCCCAAAACTCAATAACACTTCAAAGTAATTGTACTTTGTGAATAACTGCATACAGCACACTGAAATGTCCCCAAAATGGTGGTACCTTGCTAGGCAACTCTTTACAGTACAAGAAATACTCTGCAATGGCGGCACTTTGCGAATAGACACACCCAGCACAAGAAACTTTTTTGAAATGGCTATATTTTGACTGTATTTCATGAAATAGTTGCACTTTGCACCCAATAAACTCTTTGAAATACATGTACAGTGATAAGCACACTCTGTAAGCACTTTAACACACTTTGAGATACTTCGAATAACTCTAGTTATTCCCTTGATACAATACAAAGTTGTAGTTATGCCAAAACACAGCATTTTTCCAAACCACATGCAGTTGCCTAGCTCTACTTTTGCTTAATGTGCCCTTTTTCACCCTTATTATATTCATTTTTCTCGTATACGCCCTTTTCCTGCCCATTGTACTTTTCTTGTGCTCGTTTTACTCTAAACATGCCCAGTTTTGCCTTAGACACACATCTTGCTTTAAACATATTTGTTTTGCTTTACTGTTAATTGTTTCATCAAATACCTTTATTTAAATATTTCTTTTAGTTAACAAACTTTTTGTGCCTTCTGCTTACTTTATAAAGTGGTTTGTGCCCTTGTAATACCCCTTTTTATCTTTTCTATCGATTAAACAATTTGTGCTATTTCTCATTACCTTTGATTCTTTTCTGGCTCTTTTTGTGCTCTTTTCTCTCAGTTTTACCTTTACTGTCATCTCTGCACCTTATGGCTTTGAATATTATTCTCTTCGATCCTGGTTCTAACACCATGCCTCTCTTCTATCTAGGACACAATAGAAGAGTCTTTGAGGGTTCTGTTCAAGCAGCTTTATTTTATACAAACACATCACTATAGAAGTTTACTGACTTTAACTTAAGTAACTTATATACAAACTAACAACTGTGATCATTCATGCTCTCTATCTAGTTGCTCTTTCAAAATGGCATTAGGGGATTGTATGTGTCTGGAATTTATACGTGCACATAGGGACTTGATATGCTTCTTAAAGACATAGCACTCACGTCACTTTCACTCTGATCTACAGTAGCTACTAGACAATGATTTACATATGACTGAAAAACATTATGAGTAGGAAAACTAATTTACCTCCTTAGGTGAGCAACTTCTTATTAACATTGTAGTTTCACTGCTACATCATCACATGTTTTAATTTTCTCTGCAAGTTTTCCACCTGCAAGAACTAATTGGCAACTATTTTTTTTCTGGAAAGCAAGAAGCCACTATTGATGCATTTAGCATGGAAATACTGCAGCTTATACATAAGTTTAGGTAGTGAGGTATTGTGGGTCAAGGCTTTCATGATGTCATAGCAGGGATTTTCAGCTCTGAGAAAAAATATAGGGCCATCTTTATCAATTTCAAAAATCTGAATAAGCAGCACACTTTTGTACCATTAATTGCATAATCTGGTATTGTGTATAGTAAGGAGGTTAGAACTAACTCCAACAAGGTTTTGATTCTTAGATTTAGTTGAGAACATGACCAATGCACTTCCTCTCCTCTCCTAGTGCTGATGTGCATTCCTACTTCACCACATGGACTACCTATGTCCCTGTGTCAAGTGCATACATACTCCTTTGCATGTGAGGGCAGGATTTGCTGTCACTAGCTTGGGTAGGACCACTGTCTGTTTTTTCCAGAGCTGGCACTCTGCTTGGCATGTTCTTCTGCCCTAGCACTGGAACAGCAATGGGCTAGGCATGAATGACTGCAACCTAGCCCTAGGTAGGTGAGTCATAACTAGACACTTTATCCCCTCCGAGCTACAGTGCAGACATGTGTCACCACTTTGTTAGGAGCTGTATTTGTGAATTCACAGTTTGATGAATTGTGATGGAAATGTCTCTAATTCTTTTGTAAATGTGCTTCAGTAGCATTAATCACTTCATGAATAACATACCACATTTTTATTTGGCCAGAAGCTTTAGCTACTGCCATCATTAAACTGCATTACTATGCTTGTATGGTAGTGACCAGGGAAGTGGACAGTGTTCCTTCTGTCCAAACATAAATACTTAAATTCAAGTATAACATTGTGAAACCAGTGGTTTTGTCCAAATTATAAAAAAAGAAAGACAGAAGAAAACAAAGCACTCCATTTTTCTAAAATAATAATAATAATAAAAAAAAAAAAAAAAAACAGTAATTGCCTTTTATATAAGTAATGGCAAGCTGGATGTGATCACATTAAGTAGCAAGGTCTTGGGGGCCCAGACTTCACACTAGGATGTAGAGTGCAAGATGCCCCTCCTCCCACAAATACATAAAACAATATTTTTTTCCATTCACAGTCTTCTGACTGCAATTTTAATTATGCTCAGACCGGCACCTGCTGTCTTGGTGTGAGATGCAAGGTAAGGCTCCAAGCTAGTTTTGCAGTTTTCATAGAGGAGTAAAGATCTGAGATGTTATTCAGCTGATTCCTATAGTTAAAGGTACAGTGTCTAATTCTTTCCTCTTCTATTTGCCTACTGTGTGACTCTAAACAATTCACTTAACCAGGCAGTGCTCCTGCCTTGCTCCTGAAAAGGAACACTTAGCCCATTGGGCTTACCTGATTAGCAAATAAACAAAATACTGTATATCTGATGTGGTGCACTTCAGTGGAGTGAGGTACTAAGAAGGGATCTCAGGTAGTCAACATCTCTACTCTGATTTAATGGTTCCCATATCAGTAATGACTAGAGTATGGACAGAAAGGCTTGGCACCCTCCCCCTGAGGTGATATCTCAATTTACTCATTACATCCGAGTGACGCCTCTAAGTGCATCTGCAGTTAACTCCTATTGACACCTCTAGGTGTCAAATATTGACTGTTCATATTTGCATCAATAATTCCAAAATCATGCTATCTACAAGGTTTTAATATATTTCATCTTACAGTTTACACAGTGGCAAACTTAACTGCATTAATATTTGACCTCTGTCTAGTGCAGGCAAATAGATTTTGACTGTGGTTTTTAGGATATTAATTTATACTGATATAATTTCCCCATTTTTCTAAATATCTCAACAACCAATTAACACAGACAGAACTCCTTAGCCTTGTATGAAAGCTTTCAGCTAGATGAATATGATGTTGCTGACAGTATGCTTGTAACTTGAGTGGTTGCTGAGATATTGTAAGTTGTTTACAAAATATTACAAATGTAATAGTTACTGTGTTTACTGTGACTTATGAAACTCAGTTTAAGACCTAGAACCGCGGTGGTGCAGCGGTTAGCATTGTCGACTCACAGCAAGAGGTTCTCCCATTCGATTCTCGGCTGGAGCGCCTTCTGTGTGGAGTCTGCATGTCCTCCCCATGGTCGAGTGATGTGAAAAACATGCAGGTAGGTGCGAGCGTGAATGGGCATGCCTTCATCGGGCTGGCAACTCAGCACTGTAAAAATCCACTGCCAATCATGAGAGGACTATAGTTCCACTGTGGCATCCCCTAACCAGGAAAAGCTGAAAGTTTTTGAACCTAAAGAATATACCACTATACAAATAGTTTGTGCTGAAGAGTTTGCCATTTATACTTATTTGATAATCCTTAATGTTCCACAGATATGAACATTTGTTTGAAATTTGAGGACATAATTTAATTCTGTCAAAAGGCTTATGCTCCGCCCATTGGAAGTTACAGTGCAAACGTCCTGAGCTCCACTGGAGTGAACGAGTTAAAAGCTATTGTAAGTGAGCCAGGAAATTTTTTTTGGGGCTACCTATAAATGTTGATAATGTGACTCAGTGTCCCGGAATGTTTCATTTCCGTAACTTTTCCTGGCAGGACTGTTATTTGTTACCAGCATTACTGGGCCTGGATTAGTAATATGATATCTGTATTTGACAGGAAGTATGGTGAAGATGCATTGTATTTGGGGACATTTGTTACACTAAATAACAGCAGAGAGGCACTAACATCATGAGTCTGAATCATAGTTTTAGTAAAATAATAACACTAAGTTAACAAATAAAAATTATGTCTGAGCTGTTCAATTTGAAGTATTAAAGCTGGAAATTTGTCTTTACAGACTTTCTGTGTTTCAGCATCTTTCCACCGGAGTAGTGTTATGTTTTGTCCCATAGATTAACAGAACTCACAAGCCAAGACACAGTTTTATAAATACAGGCAGTGATAAGCTGAAGTGTGAAAAATGTAAATGTGCTATGTGTCATTTTGAGGGCTACTTTCCTCATGTGCTTACACAATGAAAATTGTCTGAGGAAAGATGATAAAGGAAGTGAAGAAAATGTATTGTACAAAAAGGGCAGTGACACAGTCTGTGAGTCATGTCATTTGGCTGATCTAACAGGATAGGATTCCAGGACAACACTAAACAGCACGGGCACAGCAGTGGCACATTGTAGAATTAATACTGTAGAGGACTGTACACTGTGAGAATGGCATCATACAAGGAGGACCTCAGAAAACACTGCTAGAGTGGGTAGATTGCTGTGTACTGCTAGTCATTATGGTGTGTGTCTCTGAGCCAACACTGCTGTGTACTGCTAGTCATTATGGTGTGTGTCTCTGAGCCATGTACTGCTAGCATCATGGTGTGTGCCTCTGAGCCTAGACTGCCATGTACTGCTAGCATCATGGTGTGTGCCTCTGAGCTAAGACTGATGTGTACTGCTAGCCATCATGGTGTGTGCCTCTGAGCCTAGACTGCCATGTACTGCTAGCATCATGGTGTGTGCCTCTCAGCCTAGACTGCTGTGTACTGCTAGTCATCATGGTGTTTGCCTCTGAGCCCAGACTGCCATGTACTGCTAGCATCATGGTGTGTGCCTCTGAGCCAAGACTGATGTGTACTGCTAGCCATCATGGTGTGTGTCTCTGAGCCAAGACTGCCATGTACTGCTAGCATCATGGTGTGTGCCTCTGAGCCTAGACTGCCATGTACTGCTAGCATAATGGTGTGTGCCTCTAAGCCTAGAATGCTGTGTACTGCTAGTCATCATGGTGTGTGCCTCTGAGCCTAGACTGCTGTGCACTGCTAGTCATTATGGTGTGTGCCTCTGAGCCTAGACTGCCATGTACTGATAGCATCATGGTGTGTGCCTCTTACCCAAGACTGATGTGTACTGCTTACCATCATGGTGTGTGCATCTGAGCCAAAACTGATGTGCACTGCTAGCATCATGGTGTGCACCTCTGAGCCTTGACTGCTATGTACTGCTAGTCATTATGGTGTATGCGTCTGAGCCTAGACTGCTGTGTACTGCTAGTCATTATGGTGTGTGTCTCTGAGCCTAGACTGCTGTGTACCACTAGCATCATGGTGTGTACTTCTGAGCCTAGACTGCTGTGTACCACTAGCATCATGGTGTGTGCCTCTGACCCTAGACTGCCATGTACTGCTAGTATCATGGTGTGTGCCTCTGAGCCTAGACTGCCATGTACTGCTAGCTATCATGGTGTATGGCTCTGAGCCTAGACTGCTGTGTACTGCTAGTCATTATGGTGTGTGCCTCTGAGCCAAGACTGCTGTGTACTGCTAGCCATCATGATGTGTGGCTCTGAGCCAAGACTGATGTGTACTGCTAACCATCATGGTGTGTGCCTTTGAGCCTAGACTGCCATATACCGCTAGTATCATGGTGTGCACTTCTGATCCTAGACTGCCTTGTACTGCTAGCATCATGATGTGTGCCTCTGAGCCTAGACTGCCATGTACTGCTAGCCATCATGGTGTGTGCCTCTATGCCAAGACTGATGTGTACTGCTAGCCATCATGGTGTGTGCCTCTGAGCCTAGACTGCCATGTACTGCTAGCAATCATGGTGTGTGCTTCTAAGCCTAGACTGCTGTGTGCTGCTAGTCATTGTGGTGTGTGCCTCTGAGCCAAGACTGCTGTTTACTGTTAGCCATCATGGTGTGTGCCTCTGAGCCAAGACTGATGTGTACTGCTAGCCATCATGGTGTGTATCTCTGAGCCAAGACTCATGTGTCCTGCTAATCATCATGGTGTTTGCCTTTGAACCTAGACTGCCATGTACTGCTAGCATCATGGTGTGTGCCTCTGAGCCTAGACTGCCATGTACTGCTAGCATCATGGTGTGTGCCTCTGAGGCTAGACTGCTGTGTACTGCAAGCCATCATGGTGTGTGCCTCTGAGCCAAGACTGATGTATACTGCTAGCATCCTGGTGTGTGTCTCTGTACCTAGACTTCTGTGTACTGTTAGCCATCATGGCGTGTGTCTCTGAGCCTAGACCGCTGTGTACTGCTAGTCATTATGGTGTGTGCCTCTGAGCCTAGATTGCTGTGTACTTCTAGCCATCATGGTGTGTGCCTCTGAGCGATGACTGATGTGTACTGTTAGCCATCATGGTGTGTGTCTCTGAGCCTAGACTGCCATGTACTGCTAACTATCATGGTGTGCGTCTCTGAGCCTAGACTGCTGTGTACTGCTAACCATTATGGTGTGCACCTCTGAGCCTAGACTGCTGTGTACTGCTAGTCATTATGGTGTGTGTCCCTGAGCCTAGACTGCTGTGTACTGCTAGTCATTATGGTATGCACCTCTGAGCCAAGACTGCTGTGTACTGCTAGTCATTATGGTGTGCGCCTCTGAGCCTAGACTGCTGTGTACTGCTAGTCATCATGGTGTGTGCCTCTGAGCTAAGACTGATGTGTACTGCTAGCCATCATGGTGTGTGCCTCTGAGCCTAGACTGCCATGTACTGCTAGCATCATGGTGTGTGCCTCTCAGCCTAGACTGCTGTGTACTGCTAGTCATCATGGTGTTTGCCTCTGAGCCCAGACTGCCATGTACTGCTAGCATCATGGTGTGTGCCTCTGAGCCAAGACTGATGTGTACTGCTAGCCATCATGGTGTGTGTCTCTGAGCCAAGACTGCCATGTACTGCTAGCATCATGGTGTGTGCCTCTGAGCCTAGACTGCCATGTACTGCTAGCATAATGGTGTGTGCCTCTAAGCCTAGAATGCTGTGTACTGCTAGTCATCATGGTGTGTGCCTCTGAGCCTAGACTGCTGTGCACTGCTAGTCATTATGGTGTGTGCCTCTGAGCCTAGACTGCCATGTACTGATAGCATCATGGTGTGTGCCTCTTACCCAAGACTGATGTGTACTGCTTACCATCATGGTGTGTGCATCTGAGCCAAAACTGATGTGCACTGCTAGCATCATGGTGTGCACCTCTGAGCCTTGACTGCTATGTACTGCTAGTCATTATGGTGTATGCGTCTGAGCCTAGACTGCTGTGTACTGCTAGTCATTATGGTGTGTGTCTCTGAGCCTAGACTGCTGTGTACCACTAGCATCATGGTGTGTACTTCTGAGCCTAGACTGCTGTGTACCACTAGCATCATGGTGTGTGCCTCTGACCCTAGACTGCCATGTACTGCTAGTATCATGGTGTGTGCCTCTGAGCCTAGACTGCCATGTACTGCTAGCTATCATGGTGTATGGCTCTGAGCCTAGACTGCTGTGTACTGCTAGTCATTATGGTGTGTGCCTCTGAGCCAAGACTGCTGTGTACTGCTAGCCATCATGATGTGTGGCTCTGAGCCAAGACTGATGTGTACTGCTAACCATCATGGTGTGTGCCTTTGAGCCTAGACTGCCATATACCGCTAGTATCATGGTGTGCACTTCTGATCCTAGACTGCCTTGTACTGCTAGCATCATGATGTGTGCCTCTGAGCCTAGACTGCCATGTACTGCTAGCCATCATGGTGTGTGCCTCTATGCCAAGACTGATGTGTACTGCTAGCCATCATGGTGTGTGCCTCTGAGCCTAGACTGCCATGTACTGCTAGCAATCATGGTGTGTGCTTCTAAGCCTAGACTGCTGTGTGCTGCTAGTCATTGTGGTGTGTGCCTCTGAGCCAAGACTGCTGTTTACTGTTAGCCATCATGGTGTGTGCCTCTGAGCCAAGACTGATGTGTACTGCTAGCCATCATGGTGTGTATCTCTGAGCCAAGACTCATGTGTCCTGCTAATCATCATGGTGTTTGCCTTTGAACCTAGACTGCCATGTACTGCTAGCATCATGGTGTGTGCCTCTGAGCCTAGACTGCCATGTACTGCTAGCATCATGGTGTGTGCCTCTGAGGCTAGACTGCTGTGTACTGCAAGCCATCATGGTGTGTGCCTCTGAGCCAAGACTGATGTATACTGCTAGCATCCTGGTGTGTGTCTCTGTACCTAGACTTCTGTGTACTGTTAGCCATCATGGCGTGTGTCTCTGAGCCTAGACCGCTGTGTACTGCTAGTCATTATGGTGTGTGCCTCTGAGCCTAGATTGCTGTGTACTTCTAGCCATCATGGTGTGTGCCTCTGAGCGATGACTGATGTGTACTGTTAGCCATCATGGTGTGTGTCTCTGAGCCTAGACTGCCATGTACTGCTAACTATCATGGTGTGCGTCTCTGAGCCTAGACTGCTGTGTACTGCTAACCATTATGGTGTGCACCTCTGAGCCTAGACTGCTGTGTACTGCTAGTCATTATGGTGTGTGTCCCTGAGCCTAGACTGCTGTGTACTGCTAGTCATTATGGTATGCACCTCTGAGCCAAGACTGCTGTGTACTGCTAGTCATTATGGTGTGCGCCTCTGAGCCTAGACTGCTGTGTACTGCTAGTCATCATGGTGTGTGCCTCTGAGCCTAGACTGCTGTGTACTGCTAGCCATCATGGTGTGTGCCTCTGAGCAAAGACTGATGTGTACTGCTAACCATCATGGTGTGCACCTCTGAGCTAAGACTGATGTGTACTGCTAGCATCATGGTGTGTGCCTCTGAGACTAGACTGCTGTGTACTGCTAGTCATTATTGTATGTGCCTCTGAGCCTAGACTGCTGTGTACTGCTAGCCATCATGGTGTGTGCCTCTGAGCCTAGACTGCTGTGTACCACTAGCATCATGGTGTGTGTGCCTCTGAGCCTTGATTGCCATGTACTGCTAGCATCATGGTGTGTACCTCTGAGGCTAGACTGCTGTGTACTGTTAGCCATCATGGTTTGTGTCTCTGAGCCTAGACTGCCATGTACTACTAGCCATCATGATGTGTGTCTCTGAGCCTAGACCGCTGTGTACTGCTAGCCAACATGGTGTGCATCTCTGAGCCTAGACTGCTGTGTACTGCTAGCATCATGGTGTGTGTCTCTGTGCCTAGACTGCTGTGTACTGTTAGCCATCATGGTTTGTGTCTCTGAGCCTAGACTGCCATGTACTGCTAGCCATCATGATGTGTGTCTCTGAGCCTAGACTGCTGTGTACTGCTAGCCATCATGATGTGCACCTCTGAGCCTAGACTGCTGTGTACTGCTAGCATTATGGTGTGTGTCTCTGTGCCTAGACTGCTGTGTACTGTTAGCCATCATGGTTTGTGTCTCTGAGCCTAGACTGCCATGTACTGCTAGCCATCATGATGTGTGTCTCTGAGCCTAGACTGCTGTGTACTGCTAGCCATCATGGTGTGCACCTCTGAGCCTAGACTGCTGTGTACTGCTAGCATCATGGTGTATGTCTCTGTGCCTAGACTGCAGTGTACTATTAGCTATCGTGGTGTGTGTCTCTGAGCCTAGACTGCTGTGTACTACTAGTCATTATGGTGTGTGCCTCTGAGCTAGACTACTGTGTACTTCTAGTCATCATGGTGTGTGCCTCTGAGCCATGATTGATGTGTACTGTTAGCCATCATGGTGTGTGTATCTGAGCCTAGACTGTCATATACTGCTAACCATCATGGTGTGTGTCTCTGAGCCCAGCCTGCTGTGTACTGCTAACCATTATGGTGTGCGCCTCTGAGCCTAGACTGTTGTGTACTGCTAGTCATTATTGTGTGTGTCCCTGAGCCTAGACTGCTGTGTACTGCTAGTCATTATGGTATGCACCTCTGAGCCTAGATTGCTGTGTACTGCTAGTCATTATGGTATGTGTCTCTGAGCCTAGACTGCTGTGTACTGCTAATCATTATTGTGTGCGCCTCCAAGCCTAGACTGCTGTGTACTGCTAGCGTCATGGTATGTGTCTCTGAGCCTAGACTGCTGTGTACTGCTAGTCATTATGGTGCGTGTCTCTGCTCCTAGACTGCTGTGTACTGTTAGTCATCATGGTGTGTTCCTCTGAGGCTATAAATACATTTTTGAAGAAAGACATTCACCTGCTGTTTATAGTTTGTCCCGATGTGCATAATACATTAGTTGAAGGAAATCTGAAATTTAGTAGATGACAAATTTGTCTGTATACTAAGATCTCAAAATGCTCAGTACCAGATTCCCAGTACATGGAGTGATTGTGTATCTTTGTGATTTGTTTCTTTCCTCGATGTTATGCACTTTGTTGAAAACCACTTGTGTAAATTGGAGTTTCTTCTATAACTGTTTTTGGTGACCACTGTCTGTCATGTCTCAGTGCACTTTCTCAATCTTCATGAAAAGAGAAAACAAGACATAGGTCTCATAGTGTGACACCACTATAATTGTAAGGAAGGTTGTTCCTCATTTGATCTGTCCTTAAACATTACTCCTAAACACACCTTACTAGACAATCACATCAATGCAGTTCATTTGCACTTGCTTTCATGTGTGCACCCACCACTAAAAATCATTTACCTGTAGCCTCCTTCACTTTTATTTCCCTGAGAACCCCCCCCCCCCCCCCCGTCAAGCCTCTGTGAAAAGTTGAAGCCAGACAGAAAGCTATATTACCCTCAGAACAGATTATTTTAGACTTAAGCCACTCAGATCCTGGCCAACTACTTGCACCTGGGACTTCTGTAGCATTCAGAGCTCCTCACCTGTGTGTTCTAGAGCTGTGTGAACTGGAATTTGTGATGAATTTGCTGAAAAATTCCATTTGATGAAGTTATGTGGATTGCAAAGGGGATTCCTCCTTACTCCTACAGTGCAGCAGTCTAGAAGCTGCATTTATTAATGGAAAGATTAAAGAAAGCATAATCTCATGCACTGATAGTATAGTGCAGTTTTTCTCTTTATGAAAAAGGCAGTTTTGTTTTTTATTTTTCAAAAAGACTTTGAAGCAAGTTGTTTCATTCAAAACTCATTTCATGCAATTGACTTTCATTAAATAGTTTTTTTGTTTTTATCCCTGCTTAAAAGATAGAAAGTGTCCAACAATGTGCCAGGCATATTTAATAATTACTCAATCTACTGTGAACCCTACAGCCAGGAAAGTATCTTGAAATGCTGTAATACAGTTAAACTCTTTTTGTCATCTGCAGTTACTGTGTTAGTTATGCAGATAGAGGATGTCTGCATGCATCCATCTAACACATGGAAGTATTGCCATGCCATCTCTTTTAAATAAGTTTTGCCACATCAGTGTTTATTACTTATTGTTGAAAGTTTATGTTTATTATCAGGCTTTATTATATATTTATGTGCCATTTATTATGTTTGATTTCTACAAATTACATCTCAGCTGTGTTGGACTTTGATGGATGTAAAGAAAATAAAATGAAATTAAATGAAATATTGGGCCATTACAATTACCCTGGTGATGCAGTTATTCTTTGCAGCTGTTCCTCACATTTTTTACCCTTTTCACACATTCCAGGAATATTGGGTCTACACATTGCAGCCTCTTGTTTATTTTTTTATCTAGACTAGCTATATAAACCTTGAAACTCAGCTGAAATGTTTCTTTTTGTTACACAGCATCAACAAAT
The DNA here is from genome assembly GCF_019279795.1 of Protopterus annectens. NCBI lineage: Eukaryota > Metazoa > Chordata > Ceratodontiformes > Protopteridae > Protopterus > Protopterus annectens. The sequence goes on along the minus strand of NC_056735.1, from coordinate 1,683,341,386 downwards.
GTTCTTGAACAGTTCCACTTGTATATAAGGCAGAGTATAGAAATCTGATATTGCCTTTAGCAAACCTTGTTTATAAACACTTGGCACTATTTATACAACTGCAACAGAGAATGCTTTGGTCACAGCCCAAATGTCAAAAGATATAAGAGTTTCACCAGAGGCTGCATCCCAAAATCCATAATTACACTTGGGAAATGTACTTTTTATTACCTTCTCTTATTGAATAATTATGTTTACAGTGTAATATCTGCTTACTGTTGCCAAATAATAGCCAGTGTCTTCTAAACTACAACTATCTTCAGTGGTATTTAATGAAGCAGTTTATTGGGTAGAATATATGTCCCAAAACTGGTACAAAGTCAAAAGGTTATACATAAGACATGCTTTCCTTAAACAGTGCTATGTGTAAATATCTGAAGTTCTGATTTCTTGTTAAAAGTGGCTATGAAGTTTGTAGCCATGTTGATGCCTTGATGTGTACTCAGGAGACACAGAGAGCTCAAAGAGTGTGTTTGTTTGTATTTGTTCATTACAGAAAACACAATACCACCACTGCTATATTAAAGTAAAATATGCACTGCAATTCCTCAATGCAGAGCATGGTGCTCATGAAGATATAACATGTAAAGAAAGCAGACACTTTAATTATGCAATATAAAGTTAATTCAATTAGTAACTGAGCAGCAAAGAGAAGTTAAATGGCTCATTCAAAGTAATAGAATGCCAAATGTATTTACTTATTTAGTTAGTTAACAATTGTTTACCGGGAAAGTTTGACTGGGTCAGGAACCCAGTTTCAGTGGAGTCCCAGGGAGAAAAACTCCAAATGATACATGAGAGTTAAGACACCGAACATGAACAAGACAATAGCAAGTATTAAAGCACACATTAAATAAGTGATAAATACTAAATAAGTTCAGAGAGGTAGATATAATAATAAAGCACGTACTAGATAGACAATACTAAATAAAAGTAATGTGGTAGATTACATTTTTTTTTAATCAGGTAGGATTAATGTAAAGCGTGAGGGTCAGGTAAAGGGTCAGAATATAAAAAGCGAGCATATGCTTAGAAGAATTGTGCAGTAGGATGGGAATAGCTAAGGGTGCAGAAATGCATAAAGTTTCTTAGTTTGATATGGTAAGGTTAGTGGATGAATAAGAATAAAAGTTTGATTGCTTTTGTATAAATGTAAATTTGTCTATGTCACAAGTGATAATTCAATAAAGGTGTTAAGAAAATAGAAACCCAAGTCTCCAGAATGACAGCTTGAAACTTCAGCCTCTACAAAAATAAGGGAAATCAGCTTGTAGGGTTCTATCCTTAAAGGACCACTACAGGAAAAAAATTTAAAAAGATATCTTTTTTAACTTTTCCTTGAGATTGGCTCATTGCAACCTGTATGCACCAGATAGAAGTAGATTCATTTTGTAACCCTGACTGACCTCCTGGGGGCAGACATCCTGATGAGAGTTTAGGGAAAATCTTCCCTATAATACACTGTGAGTCCACTGTTTCTGAGAATACAGTGCCTATAGCTAGGCTGTCATATAAGACTTCCATTCACTTATAATGGAAGAAGAGGAAAGAGCAGCTAAGTTTGACAGGCCTCAGTAAAAGTACCATTTACTGTTACACAGTGCCTTTTACAAATGTGTTTCCTAACGATGTGTTACACATTCTGTGAAAAAATCTTCCAGAACTGCCAGCTCATTGCTGAGATAACAGAATTTATTAAGACATTCAACTTTGATCTGCTTCAGTTTTTTTCTCAACTTACTCCTTCCATATTCCCACCCACTGCTAGAGGAGTTTCACATTTCTTGCTCTGCTAGGTTCAGCTAATTTGAATGACAATACACATCAAACAGAGTTGCTTGCAGACAGCCAGGTGTGCCTCTGAAACTGTTCCCTCATCTCTTTCTTTACTGCTATCATCTGAATAGCACTTTCACAGTAAGTAATGGCAGAAATATGCTTTCAGCAATCCTTAATTTTAAGGTTTCTAGGTATTCCTCTGAATATGCCCGTAACATACACAGATAACAATTGATCTGGGCCACTAACAGATTTTGCTATGACTGCAAATCCATACTCTAACCAAAATTAATATTCATATTTGTCTTAAAAAGAATTGCAGTCCTTAGCATTTTTATCCATTAGGCATGCCACTGATGTGTCCTTCTGTTTGTAGTTACTACTGCTGTCGTGTGCACATATTCATTGCTGGGATGATGTTTTTGAAGCCACATAGTATATTCTTTACTTCATACAATGCAATGTCTACTTACTGTTTTTGCTCTCTCAAATTTGTTTTTTTTTTTGCAGGTTGCCACAACATGCTGTTCTATTCATCAGCATACAGAAATTAACACTTTTGTCCAACAAGCTATACAAACCAGACTATCTACAACTGTATGGTTTACACAACACTCATTTTTTCTGTAACAGTAACTGTTGCAATTCAATTATCATATGAATTTAGTTCTTACAGCAGGGATCAAGCATGACAGGCCCTCTATCCCAGGAACATCAACAAAGAAAATGAGCTGTCAAACACTTTCGTAGGATTATATATAGAAACCAACCAAGGGCGCCCGCAGGCAGGTGCAAGGGGGTGCACACCCCCCTGGAATCATCTGACTAGATAATTTCAAAAAAAGTTTTTTTTTTTTTTTTTTTCCGTGCGTTCTTCTTTAAGAAGAAATAAGTCCGTGCTAACAGTCCAGTCGCAGGCATGCTGACATCATCGCTCTCGCTCATATTTAGAAGTTTGTGAGCAGGAACTCACACGGACAGTTTTGCAAGCAGGATCTGAAACAAACAGAAGATGGGACCTGAAACAGAATAGCAAGCTGGAGTAGATGGGACACTTTCAGGTAGAGAGTGTGTGTGTGTGTGTGTGTGATGCCCCAGGTGTACATGGTGGGTAGAGAATAAGGCTTGAATCCTGTACCTTGGGCCCAAGTGGCAAGAGCCTGAATTCCCTACCCACCACCATTTGTAAAAATGTTGCAGGATTTTCCCTCATACTTTTTCTGTTCCTCATAAAATCTGTGGTTTCTGCATTTGTGTCCTTCTTGCCTGACAGCTACATGTTCTCTGGTTTTATTCTTGGCTGTCTGGAGTGTTTCTCCCTGGGCCTCTGCTAAAAATTAGCTTTTTTTTTCAAAGTCACTTTCCTGGTTAACAAATGTTAAAAAAAATGGACACATTTCAATATCAGACTTCGTATTCTTCAGAAAGTGCATGGTAACAAAAGCTTTTATTCTAGCAATTTTCTAAGTGTACAAGATGGATATTTGAAATGTATCCCTGTGTTTGGGACTGTATTCCCCCCCATTATTGGCTTCATCCAGGTTTTGTGCTAGGGTTGAGAGTTATGGAAAGAACTGAATTCACTGAATATGTTTGGGGGCTGTATTCACCCAGTATTGGCTTTGTTCAGGTAGTGTTTGGGACTGTATTCCCCCCATTATTGGCTTCATCCAGGTTTTGTGCTAGGGTTGAGAGTTATGGTAAGAAGTGAATTCACTGAATATGTTTGGGGGCTGTATTCACCCAGTATTGGCTTTGTTCAGGTATTTATTGGCTTCATCCAGGTTTTTTGCTAATGTTGAGAGCTATGGTAAGAACTGATTTCACTGAATATGTTTGGGGGCTATATTCTCCCATTACTGGCTTTGTCCGGGTGTTATTTGCCAAGAGGTTGAGAGCTATGGTGAGAACTGAATTCACTGAATGTTTGGTGGTTGTAGTCACCCATTATTGGCTTTGTTCAGGTATTTTGTGCTAAGAGGTTGACAGCTGTGCTATGGTGAGAACTGAATTCACTAAATGGTAAAGTTTCAGTCTTCCTCTTTCACAAAACAGCTGATTTGGCATAGTGGTATGTTGCTCTGACTGTTTTACACGGGGTCCCCTGGGTTCAAGACGTGGCAATGAAATGTATGGTGGTAACGCAGCATTTTATTCTAGCAACTTTCAAACATTATACAAGCAATGTTTAAAATGTGTCTCTGGTTTTTAGCCTTTTGTCCCCCCCCCCCCACAATAAATTTTGGCTTTTTCCATATTTCTTGTGCTGCAAAGTTCAGAGATACAGCTGAGTGTCGAGTAGATTTTACAAGGAGCTGAGAGCTGCAGGGGAGCAAAAGTTTAGTGCTGCTTATGTTTAGTCTGCTTGCATTGTTAATAGCACAACAGATAGTGTACTTGCTTTAGATGCTGAAGGCTGTGGGTTCTACTCCCACAGTAGGTAAATGCATTGCTGATGCTGTATTGTGTTGTAAAGGGGGTGGATGCTGCAGTCCTTTTGGCAAAGATACCTAGTAACTATGAACCTGTTAACAGTTTGCTATCCATTCTCTATTGCGGTATTACTAGCTTTTCATTTTTTTATTGCATGCAACAAAGGCAATTTATTCTTCAAGGGTAACATGCACTTTATTTGTAGATTAAACAATGACATATAAAGTGTCTTTCTTCAATGTGGATTTTACTACTTCAGAGATTGTGTATATTTTTTACTGATACTGGTCGACTTGAGTAGACTTTTTATGATGGAAATGTTCTGAATTGGGCAGTTTTGTCATTGGTGGATGCTTTTTGTTTCATTGTTTAGTGGAAAAATGTTCAAAACAATAAATTTAAAATGCCCTCTAACAACTGTACTGTATTGTACAAGGAATATAATGTAATACAGTCAGGAAGGTGTATCAAAGAGCATGTGTATGTTATGTTCGAGGGGCCTATGATTTTGAAGACAGCCCAGAGTTAATATTTGCCATTGGCAAAATGTATTTTCTCTGAAAGTGGGTTTCAGTGCTGTTTCAATGCATGTGAGTTTCAAGGGCAGAGAAGTTTTAATGTTAGTCTGTTTTCATTGTGAGACTGCATTGCTTTAACAGATATGTATTAGGGTTTGTGTTGTAAAATGCAAAATAAAACTTTTAAATGAAATCCTAAATCATTGCAGAAGTAAAGCAGTATGCACATTAGTGTTTATGGTAAATGGGGCAAAATAACCAAGGAATGGGACATTGGAATGGCTGCAGGGGGGAGGCTCCATTTGACCATGATTTTGTGAGGGGGGGTAGCAAACTCAGACAGCCCCGGTTGAACTATACCTCTCAGTTGTCCATATCTTTGCAGAATGAATAGATATTTGCTGCTTATTTTTGGTTTGTTCCTCATAAAATTTGTGGTTTTCTAGCAAATCATTTAGGAACGAAGCCATTAAATGACAGACATTGAGTTTCAGATGTCATAACCTTCAGAAAAATGCATGCTAATGCAAGACTGTCTTTAAGTTTATACAAGAGCAATTTTTAGTAGTGTTTGTATGTTCCCAATATATTTGGCCTTGTTCAGATTTCCTGCATTAAGAGGTTGAGAGGTACGTGCAAATCACTTTGTAGATTAGGAATATCCAAACATCTCAATTGTCCCCAATTCTGGCTCAAAATGTTGCTCTCCCTAACAATCCCTCCTCCAAAATGGCAATTTTGGAAGAAAATGTGGAGGGTTTACAATTATATATAACTGTAATGATCAGTTATAGATTACCTTTATTTCAGAAATGCATGTGGATGCTCTTATTTTGTTAGCTGCTTCAAGTTAACTGTTAATATTAAAAGGTGTCCCTTTTTGACAGGTATTTTTGCATCACATTTTGGTCCGTTTTTCATAAAATTGTGGTTTTCTGGCAAATTAGTGGCAAGTCATTAAAGACTGAAGTTAGAAAATAATGGCAGACATTTGAGTTTCAGATTTTATACCCTTCAGAAAATTTGTACTAATGCAAGATCTACCTGTTCTATTTAAGTTAATAAGAGCAATATTTAAAAATTGGCCTTATTTTTGGGCCTGTGTCCCACTTCTAGTTCTATGTATGGCTTTGTCCAGATTTCTTGCTCTGAAGTTGAGAGGTATGAGTGTCAGAGCCATCACTGTCAGCCAGAAACATTTCAAATTATGACATACTTATTGCACCCCACCCCCCATTGTAGTGGCTCTGGATGTGTCCAAGGAAGGCAAGGAGCAGTTATGCAGTGTAAGTGTGCAGAGTATTCCCCCATCCTAGGTAGATCACAAATACGACCGTGGCTTTTCATCTGTCCTTGATTTTGCAAAATGTTCTGGTTTTCTATCAGATTTTTATACTGTTGATTTATGCTTCTTATTATTCAGGAACTGCATGCTGTCACAGTGCCCTGTTGCTCTGTTTAAGTAGCCATGGTTTAATGAACATCAGGTAAGCTTGTCGGAGATTGTAAGATGCAAGTAAGCTTTAGTAAGCTTGTCGGACATTGTAAGATGCAAGTAAGCTTTAGTAAGCATATTGTTAAAGAATTACCAGCATTGAAAGCCTTTTCGTTGCTGCCATGCAGAGAATATTTACATGACTAGATAATGTATAAGCCTTGGGTATTGAAATGCATATGACAGTATTTGTAATAAAAGGACAGGATTACAGTATTTTCAGAAGCTCATTACATTTTATTGGAGACCAGTGTCTTATAGCAGTGTCTGTGTGTTAGTACACTTGTAGTTGGGTGGCTTTAATGGTATATGGTAAATAAGCATTGCTACCTTACTTAAAAGCCAAGCCCTGCAACAACTAGCTCCACACTGAAGTCAAAACACAATAGCTCTGGTGGGTAAATGTACTCTGTAGTAATCAAAAAAGGCAAATGTTTGAAATAACTACAGCTTATGTGCAAACACAATAGGTAGTGATGAAACAATGCTCTGCTAAAAATGCTTTAATGCTCCACATTGCTGAGCTGCAGATCAGTTATTATCACTAGCTACCAGGATTTCACCCACTTCAGATCAAGCATGGTGCCGTTCAGTGCAACCTTCCCAGAACTAATTCAAGTCTGAACAGAATTATTTGGTGTGTGTATAAGAGGGAGGTAGCATACCCCTCAGCTGTCCAGATTTTTGCCCCATATTCCTCCTAAAAAGGATTGAAGTTGCTAAATAATGAGACATTTCAGTTTTAGATGTCATGTCATTTAGAAAAATGCATACTAACACAAATCCTGTTACTCTTGCAATTTTCTAAGTTTCTGAGAGCCATATTTATAATCTGTCCCTATTTATTTTAGGCTTTGTCCAGATTTCTTGCATTAAGGTTGAGGCCTTGAGGGGTGTGGTATGTTTGTGAGAGAGAGAAAGTGAAATGCCCAAGTTAGAGTTAGCAGGTGGAATTTTCAAGTGCATTTTCAAGGAACTGTGAGTTTTAAGGGAAGCTAAGTTCACTGCTGCTCATGCCAAGTCTATTTACAATGTGCAACTGTTTTGTTTAGCAAATGGTATCTCTATTGTGGTATAAAGTTTTAAAGCTATGTTAGTAGCACCACAAGTAGAATACTTGCATCTTAATATAAAGGCTTGAGGTTCTATTCCTACAGCATATACATTTGTATGCTGCAGTCCTCAGGATGTCCTCCTTTGGATGAGATGCCTAATAACTATGAACCTGTTTTTCAGCTTGTCATCCATTTTCTATTGCAATATACCAGCTTAACATAGGCAATTTATTCTTTGACGGCAGCAGGCACTGAATTTGTAGATGAAACACTGAAATATACAGTTTTCTAGCAACAACATCTTCATTAGTTTCAGATATCTTTAATGTGGAATTATTCAGATTACTTTTACTTCGGCAGAGACACACAAACAAGTGTTGCTGTATAATACAAAGGATATAATTCAATTATATATTATAATTAATACAATCAGGTAAATCAAATAACTTTTGCATGGCCCTAATGGTGTGCAAGGAGCCTATTGCTTGAAAACAATTCAAAGGTAAATAACCTGCCACTGGCCAGATGCATTTTCTTTGAATGTGGGTTTCAATGCTGTTTCATTGAATGTGAGTTTCAAAAGTAGAGAAGCTTTAATGCCAAGTCTGTTTTCATTGTAAGACTATTGCTTTGTTTAGGTTTAGTAAATGTCTCAGTGTTTGGGCTATAATGTTTGAAATAAAAGTTGTAAATTAAATCCAACTGCCTGTAATCATTGTAGAACTAAAGCATAAAACAGTATGCACACAGATTTGAACAGTGTCTACAGTAAATGGGGAGAAATAGCCAAGTAATGGGACACTGGAATGGATGTGTGGGCGGGGCTTGGGGTGGGTGGACTTGGGCGGGGCTGTGTTGGCAGGGGGCGGGGTGAGCTCTGTGGGTGGGGCTCTGGGTTTGCACCCCCCTGCAAAAAATCCTGCGGGCTCCCTTGACACCAACTAATATGTATAACAGGGTTGGGTATGGCATTGGTTTCATTAAAAAATAGGGTACAAAGGGCAAGCCTTCGGTTTTAAATAGCTGATCTAAAACATCAAAGTACTTGCAGGTCATTAACTGTATAGACAGCCCATGGCAATGACAAGGCCTACAAACACAGAAAATAAGACATTCTGTAAAGTTAGTATCCAGAGCAATTTTGTAGATTATACATTTCAGCTATATTACCATCTGCAAGTGCATAACTTGTGAAGCCTGATGAATAACTATGAGTCTGGCTTTCACTGCAGGAAGGGGCAAGCTGATCTAACAGACATCATGCTGAGGAGATGACGTCATTATGCAAACATCATGACTATTCAGTGATTAACTTCAATGGACTGTTCATCAACACAACACGAAGAAGGTCTGATGCATATGCATGGAAACCCTAAGTCACAGACAGACAGTGGCTTAGCAAATTCACCGGAATCTTAACAGCAGCAGCATCAGAGGAGGTATGACCAGATTCACTTAGGAAACGTTTTTTAAACCAAAGAAGAAATGCACATCAATAATTACCTAGTTCTTCCTTCACCAGTTACATTTAAGCATAGACAGCCCACCAGAAAGTAGCTACAATCAAATGGACAGCCATATTTCTGTAGTTACTATTCCATGATACCATCGGACTTTACATTGGTACACCTATAAGGAAAACAGTAGACCGTTTATGAAAATCCCAAAGTCATGTCAAGAAATGGATGGCAGCCATTATGGGTGACACCGACTATTGTTCACACCATACTCTGCCACTTTTATACAACTGAGCAATATACTGAAGTGCAGTCATCAGAGCCGCCCTTCTCTCTGCAGCAGACCACATAGAAGTATCACTCTGACTTCCATGTACAGTTTATATCACAATGTTTAATCTCAGGTATGCCCCTTCTGGAGAATGAGGTGATGCAGATGGAAGTGGTGCAGTTCCCTGGTTAAAAACCATATTACCCACAAATTATCTTGTTCAATTTTTGTCATTCTCCATAGCTATAGGTTGGAGGTGACTGTCATCTATTTCCGGGCAAACCCTTGATGTCCTCTAGCATTCCACAATGATGATGCATAAGTTAGTTAATAAAACTGTAAAAATAGCATTTCTTATTGACTTTGTACAAACGTTATTTTGAATGACAAACTGTATCTACCTCTCACTCACAAATCCCAGTAGCTGCCATCTGAGCATTGTGTCCTGACATTTTTTTCTCGTACATACCATGGCAACACCAGCCATTGAAAGACAGCTAAAACTGTAGTGAGCCATTAGCTGGACAGCAATATTGGGCATAGGTAGAGGAGGTGGAAAACGATTGCCTCAATCCTGAAATGTGCAGTACCCCCCTGTAGTAAATCGTATTACATAAACGGAATTACTTTGTCTTTCTTTATTTTTTTTAATAACTGATCACTCCTGTATTCCTGAAGTCAAGGACTAATGAGTCTAAACCTAAGTTAGTTGCACATAAAGTGTGTGTGTGTGTGTGTGTGTGTGTGTGTGTGTGTGTGTGTGTGTGTGTGTGTGTGTGTCTAAATTAATACACAAGTCCCTATGATGTATTACTTCTATTGCTTCATCTCAACTTTTATTAGGAAACTATACCTGCTAATAAGTAAAGCACATGTCCATATTGGCTTTTCACTCGTCAGTGTACCATTGTGTGTCTGTAAATACAATTATTAAAAAAATAAAAACATGGAAATAAACCCTGTTGTAATCCGCAATGAGTATTATTTTTTGTGTTACACTGCTATTCTCAACTTTTTTAAATGACTTGCATCTTTTAGTCTAACTGTACAAAATTATTATTGAATTGCACACGGATGCCATCTTTGATAGTCTGACACTTCTTACTTGAACAATAACATTACACTGATTATGTATTACATAGGTTCATAGGTAGGTACTAGGCTATCTGCCTGAAGGCATTTATAAGCCTAGTCAGAATGTGTTGTCTTACACCGCCCCCTTACATTAGTTCCCTGTGACTCTGTCCAGCAGAGCCACTGAAGTGATCCCCGGGGTAAACTTTCTGTTTCCCATCCACTCGTCAAGGTTTCTTTTGAATAGTGTTAGTGAGGAACTCTGCCTAATGTAGATTGGAATCTTGTTCCAAAGCATGGGAAGTCTCTGGGACAGGAATCAATCCCTCCAGCACGTCCTATTTATTGCTGTGGTGAGGTTTAGATCTCTAGAGCGTGTGGCTCGAGGGGATAAGGTTTTCTTTAGGTGGAGCATGTCCATCAATTCTGGGTTGGACACATACCTCTCAACCTGTTAACATCAAAAATCTGGACAAAGGCCCATGAAAAATAGGTACAAATCTGTACACTGATTAACATAATTTGCATACATAATTATGTAAACACGCCCACTCCAAATGGAATTGTGGGATTCCACAATTCAAATGCAAACTGAAGAACAGACAACGAAAATATGGCCCCAGAGTCCCCGTGCAGCCATTCCAATGTCCTGTTACTTGGCTGTTTTGCCCCATTTACCATAAACACTAATGTGCATACTGCTTTACTTTTACAATAGCACAAAAAATAACAAACATCTGCTAAACAAAGCAATACATTCTCACAATGAAAATAGACTTCGTATTAAAACTTCTCTATCCTTGAAATTTGCATTCATTGAAACCCACATGCAAAGAAATTGCATCTAGCCAGTGGTGGATAAAGATTATCTTTGGGCTGTTTTCAAATCACCGGCCCCTTGCACACGAAACATGCATGTGTTCTTTGATACACCTTCCTGACTATCAAATTATATTCCTTGTATAATACAGCACACTTGTTACAGCATTTTAAATTTATTGTTTTGAATATTTTTCCAGTAAGCAATGAAACAAAATGCATGAACCAATAATGACAAAACTGCCCAATTCAGAACATCCAGAGGAAACCCAGACAGGACATACAGACTCACACAGAAGGCACTTCAGCTGAGAATCGAACCAGAGATCCTCTCACTGTGAGGCAACAACACTATCACTGCACCATCCAAATTCTAAGAGGAACGGACCAAAAGTATGAGCCAAGCATTCCAAACATTCACACACACACACACACACACACACACACACACACACACACACACACACACACACACACACACACACACACACACACACAAATGAAGTGGCAGAAATAGAAATTGGTTCTGTAATTCAAATGTAATGTAACTTACGTAAGGACCTGTTCTTGGTAATCCACTTCAGCAATAAATGATGGAAAACTTAACTGGTAAATTCACACACTTCAAATATGAACAGCATGGTCCTGTGAACTGAATGGGACTGCAGCAGAAAAAATAAAGCAGTAATGGATGCCTGCTCAACAACAGCAAAAGTAAACCAGTTTGCAACATACCCCCCATGAATAAATGAAGTGGCAGAAATGGAAATGGTTCTGTAATTCAAAATGCAAAATACGGACCTGTTCTTGGTAATTTATTACCCTAACCCCTCTAATTCATCAATAAATGTGCAGCATTCATCAATAAATGTATGGCAGATGGAAAATGTAACTGGTAAATTCACACACTTCACCTGTGAATGGAATGGGACTACAACAAAAGTAAAGTAGTAACGGACATCAATAAAAGTATTCTTACCTAGTATCTGTGCTCCGTTCTCATCACATGGGAAACATAGCTGGTAAATTCACACTATGCACAGCATGCTGGCCCTGTCTGTGAATGGAATGGGGCTACAACAGCAAAAGTAAAGCAGTAATGGTTGGATGCCTGCTCAGCAGCAACAGAAGTAAAGGAGTAATGGACATCAGTAAAGGTTTTCTTACCAATAACGGACATCAGGAAAAGTTTTTCTTACCTATATATATTATCTGTATGCTCCATTCTCATGCACAAAGTGGAAGTTTTCCTTACCTAGACATGGCGCGTGCGCACACACACACACACACACACACACACACACACACACACACACACACACACACACACACACAGTGCCCACATCCTGTCTGTCTCTGTTCTGCCGGAACAGCAGAAAGTAAATCCACACACCTACCTTAGCGTAATTCCGACGACGAAATCCACACACCTTAGTCCCTACCTTATGCTACTGGCTCTGCATGGCAAAATTGTTCTGCCCAAATGGCAGAAAGTAAAGAATGGCTTCTGCATGGCAAAATTGTTCTGCCCAAACGGCAGAAAGTAAAGTGCATCATGTCCGTGTTCTGCCCGAACGGCAAAAATTAAAGTACATCCACAATCTTCTGCATGGCAATTCTGCCCAGACGACAAAAAGTAAAGTAAATCCCAAACGGCTTCTTATGTATGGCAAAATTGTTCTGCTTGTACGGTTTCTGCATAGCAAAATTGTTCTGCCCGAACGGCAGAAAGTAAAGTACATCCCTGTCTGTGTTCTGCCTGACCAGCAGAAAGTAAAGTAAATCCTGTGAAAGTAAAGTAAGAGTGGTAGCTTAGTAAATAACGGCAGTCCTATTCAAAGATGCGCGGCATGCTGAGAGAGCTGATGTCATTGAGCACATGATGATGTCACTCTCGGAAGTGCGAAAATTAAAAAAAAATAGATCCGAAAAATCGGAAATAATGGGGTGCCAAATGGGAATCGTGGCACCCCATTATTGGGACCCCAAAACTCTGTAAAAACTGAGTTATTCGGGACGGTTGAGAGGTCTGGTTGGACATGGCCTTGTATGTCAGGCAGACATCACCTCTGAGTAGGTGGTATGCAACCGAGTACAGCTGGAGTTTCTTCAGTCGAGCTGCATAGAGCTTCTATTTGAGGCCAGTGAGCCTCTTGGTGAGGTACTCCTGTGGTCTTTCCAGCTGTTGCAGGTGTCTTTTAAGGTACATCCCAAATGGGGCATTGTACTCTATGATGGGTCTGATGAGTGATGAGTAGAGTGGCACAATGACCTCTTGATCTGGATGCAAATCCTTTTGTGATTAGGTGGGCCACATAGAAGGGTATTCTAACCACTTTGGCAATGTGATTATCAAAAGAGAGATTACTATCTACTTGGGTCCCCAGATCCCTTATTATGTTCTTCCATATTTAGGGGCTTACCAGCTATGTGGTAGTTTGTGGGTATTTTGTTTTTTCAATAGGGGATGACTATGCACTTTTTGGCATTTAGCTTGAGGCCATGATTTTGACACAAGGTATCCATCTCAGTGAGACCCTTTTGGAGGATGTCTGTGTCAGCCGGTGAGTCAGTTATAACCCCTAGTCTGCAGTCATCTGTGAACTTGGTCAGCCATAGTCCTCCTGTGCTTGTCTGTACCTCTGAGAAGTATATGCCAAACAGGAGGGGTCCTAGAACTGAGCCCTGGGGAGGGCCACTTGTAACCAGTTTGGAGTCGGACCTAGCTCCCGCAACTTTCACTATTAAGGGGCCCTGTCCATGAAACAGTTGGCAATCCATGTCACCACATATGACCCGTAAAGACTGTAGTCCATTACAACTCCAGTGTCATGCATTGTGTACAGACAAGCCAGAGCCTTTCACATTGGGTTTGACAAGAGATAAATAATCTAACACCATTACAGATACATAAACAATTAGAACTTCATTATGTAATAGGCTTGGTCATAACTGTCATCAGTGCAGATCAGCATACCATGTAAGCATGTTTTACATCACATGCAGCAGTACTATCAAAGAAATGGAACAGAAGACAAAGCTGAATGCCGTAAGCATACGGGGTGATACCTTAGTCCACAACTGTATGTGATGTCTGCCAAGTGTAGCATATAGACAGTGAACAAGGGGATCCAAGCACAAAGCCACAAAACAAGGCTAGAACCTTTGGGACAATAAAATCAAGAT
>NC_056735.1:1683289760-1683322260 GCF_019279795.1 Protopterus annectens | reverse complement strand
ATGTATTTAAACTTATTAAAAACACTAACCATACAACTCGATACCATATTTATGGGTGATTAATTACCCAACTATTAACTAAGAATCCTATATGACAGCAAATGTACATGCAGAGATTCCTGGATTTTGCAAACAAAAACTCCATGGATCAGACAGTCAATACACAAACCGGTGTTGCAACCATACTGGATCTGGTCCTTACTAATATGGGAGACTGCTGCACACCCCCCACTGTAATGCCTTCCCCAGTAAGGTCACACCAAAAAATGGTCTCCTTTGAAGTAAAAAAAAAAAACCTCAGATTCTCAGCTAAACATGGACTATCCAAGAACTATTCTAAGACTAACCTCCTGCTATCAAGTGAGAACCTTGGAAAATTTCAAGCCCCTATAAAGCCGAATTATACTTCTGCCTGTGCAGAACTGTTGACAAAAACACTATACAAGCAAGGTTGAATCATAAAGTCAACTGAAGTGTATAACAGGAGGAAGAAAATGATGGCAAAAGTTAAGAGTTACAGCACCCAGCAGGATAAAAGCACTCTCAAAATAAACAAACAACTTGCAAATTTGAGGCAAGTTTGGCATCCCAGTCCATCAACCACCACCAAGCATTCTTTAGCTATGTCTGCAACCTCAAAGGCAATACACAATTGTGTGCAGAGCTCATTGTAAATGGAACCACCTATACTGAGCCAGAAGATAAAGCAAACCTCCAGGCTGATAAATTCTGCTCCTACTTTAATAGTCTCTCCACCTCAACCTTCCCTCAGGAAAATTAACAAATCTAACCCCCCCTACTATATCTAGGGAATAGGTCCTTAAATATTCTCTCTAAGACCAAGAACACTGCATCAATGGGCACAGACAATATCCCTCTATGCCTTCTAAATAGCATGAAACAGGACCATCATGGCCTCTGGAATTACTATATTAACTGTAGCCTCCAAACAGGCTTCATGCCTCATGAATGGAGAAAGGCATCAGTCATCCCTCTGCACAAAGGTGGGCCATCTACAGACCATGGAAACTACAGACCCCCAAGTCTCACTAGTCTTATATATAAAGTCATGGAAAGAATTATCATGGAGATGATCAGTAGATATATATAAAAAGTCCAGACACTGGACCCAACACAGTTTGGTTTCATCAAGGGCAGATCATGCCTACTCAACCTCGTGGACTTCTTTGACAAGGTCACCAAAGTAACAGATGAAGGAAAAATCATGCAGACTGCCTGCCTTAACCTGGTCAAGGCTTTTGACAATATCCCACTAGAGCCCTGTTGACAAACTCAAGAGGTTATGTACAAACCCGGATGTCAGTTGGTGGATAGCAAAGTGGCTCCCAGACAGGACCCAGGAAGTTAGAAGTGAGAGTCGACCCCTACAAAGAGACCAGTCACAAGTGGAGTGCAACAGGGATCATTCGTTGGACCGCTCCTTTTTGGCATTTAATTCTCACAAGTCACAGCCAATGTCAGTGGTCTCTGGCTGAAAACATTTTAAGATGATTGCAAACTAGGAGCTGTCATTGAATCTCACACTGACAAAATGTTCTCCAGAAGGGGCTGAGAGAGATAAACAGCTGATGTCCGAGCCATGGACAAACTAAATGCCAAGAAATGCATAATTAGTACCTTCTGGGAAGTTGTCCATCTCTGGTACCTATCAAATTGACAACACACCACTTAGAGTTGACCCAGCAGTCAGGGACTTTGGGACACACTTAGATAGTAATCTAGTCTTTGATCATCACATATCTACAGTGGTGAGGGGAATCATTCTATGTTGTGCAACTTATAAACAAAGGTATGTCACCTAAGTCTAATGCAGTCATTATTCCACTGTATTTGGCATTGATCAGACCATTCATTGAGTACAAAGCCCCCTTTGGTATATACCTAACCAGGCATATTCAACAACTGGGATGTCCACACAGGTAGCTCAATAAAAGAATTAAAGGGCATAATTAATATGTCCTATGCTGACCAACTCAAGCCCCTACCCTTGTGTATCTGTCCGTTACTTCAAAATCTGAGGTTAATACAGGAATAGAAATGACACAAAACACCAAGGCTCAAACTTAACTTATTAATTTATTAAGCAAAACTTTTCTTAAAGTACAGTAAGGCTAAAACTAAATAAACAAAAACTAATAAATCATGTACTTACAAGCATATGCATAAACAAAATCATCTTTGCCACTGATAGGGAAACTTCAAATCCTATCCAGTGCAGCTATCTGTTCAGTCAAGGCAAGGCCGACACTGGCGAAATGTCTCTAAGCTCAGTTCAGGCTGGTGCTGTGATCAAATCCGGATGCTGATGATGATTTCCATCTTAGCCTTTGAGCTTTTATAGTCTTTTTTTGAGTTGACAGAATATTGTAGAAAGATCTGACATTACAGGCATATCATGAGCTGATGGAATATTTTAGAAAATTACAGATCATTTCCTAAGTTGTAAACAAGTCTAGTAATGTCTGGTCCTGTGCCCTACTTCCCTTTTTCAGGGAACAGTTAGCTCACAATCTTGTGATATAGTTCCTCTTTGAAATCCCCACATTCTGGTAAACATCTTTTAAGCTGATAAACAACTTATAGGTTAACAAAAGTTCAATGATACCAGTAATCAGTGAGCAAGGCCTGCTCTTAAGCATATTGTATTGTTTCAGTATTAGCAGCATATAGTGAGGTAGTGGCATATCAAGAACTAGCAATAATCAATCTGGCAATAATTAAACATACACAGTGATACGTGGCTCGAGGCATAGCAAAAACTGGTAGGCTGTGTGGATCCGTCACAGGCCACCCCTTGCATCGAGCAACGAACGCTGTGTATCCCTTATAATGGTTAAGACTGACAACATCAGTTTGTACCTTCTCATCACCTTACAATAAATGCAGCATGATATTATGCAAAATAACACAGAGATTATTGTGGTCAAAAGTAAAGGATGCAATAACAAATTAAACCACACTGAAGCCTTAGATGACCACATAAAAACATCATACCAATGTGAAACAGTTATATCCTGTATTTCATTTGCAATTTTTACAATGGTACCTTTATCCTTAATCATTTTAATCACTGTTTGATGCGCATCATTTAGTGTTTTATTTAACAGTTGCAACACTGTTTGTCCTTCCTGCTTAATCTGTTGAAAGTCCTGGTGGACTAGAGATGGCCACTTAAAAGTATGTAATGGTTCTATGCTAGCATTAAATGTGACGTCCATCCATCTAGTCAGTCTAATCAATTCTCCAGTACAAAAATCAATAATTGCATGGATATTACTTTTACAGTATGCTCCACTAGTTGTGATCATTCCATCACTCCAGGCTAATTTACAGGAGGATATCACACAAACAGTGGTATCATTTAGCTGGTAGACGTCTGTACCATTTACTACATACCTGTGCCAGATACATTCCCCAGTTCCATTATGTAAGCATGGGTGAGGCTTCCTCTTTACCATCATGCATACCCACCCCTGGGGCCAGGTTTCACAACTCGTCACATCAACGGGTACATCATTATAATCAATTAAAGTAGATTCAATTTGAGGTACCCACCAATTATTTCCAAATTGCAAGGGCAATGTAACAAATGGACAGACCTGCTTTGTTCCTTTTTTACTAGCAAGATAGTCAAAAATCAGTATACAAGACTTATTTTCACATGTAAAATCTATTGGCTTTAACCACTGATACAGTTGCAGTTCCTTTTGCCAATGGGCTGCTTTTTTAGCCCCCCAAGTTTGAGTGAATTGCAAATATTGCTGGTTGGCAGCCAACTGAGATAAAATACAAAAAGTCTGATTTACTTCTGCTGTGAGGTTATCTAAAATCTGTTCTGTATATGTATTTGTATGTTCAATCCACCTCTACAAGACAGTTTGAGTTAAAATACCGTCTACAGTTCTTTGTCCCAACTCGGGATCATGGTCTGCTAGTAGCTTAAAGGCCATATTTAGGTCAGTGCCCAAACGGCTCAACTTGCTACGTAAGATATCTATATCTACACTGTTTAGGAATCCAGTCCCTGTTCCGACTGCACCTAGTGCAGTACCAAGAATACCTGTAACATCGCGTTTATTTCTTCTATATTTGTAATGTTTGTATCTGATATGCAAAGAATCAACTGGCCATAATTGTGCAATTTTACAATGTGGATACCTGGTGGTAATATCCACGGCTGACATGTTAACTATCATTTTAATACGTTGTATAATTCTAGCACTACTTACAGTTTTACATCCTCTGGTATATCTTACCACATGTCCCAAACCATTAAATACAGTTGAACTATTGTCCATGGCATATATCTCCAAGTCCGGAGATAGGGTTTCCGCAGTGTCATTTTCCCTTTGAAATTCAGCTATGCAGGAGGAATCTAATGGAGACTTAGCTAAAGAAAATCCCGACTCGTTTAACCTTTGGTACAGACCTCCAGAAGGGTTGGAAACACATTTTTCAGGATGTCTATCACAGTTCAGTCTACATACAGTTGTAATGTTTTCCGTCTGAGTGATGCTCCAAGTTAAGGCAGGCTTTGGTGTCACTGCATATAAATGGTCTCCCAATTTCCAATAAAAGTCACAGTCAGCTGTCAAATTTGCAACATCTTCCCCTTCGAATAGAGGGACAGGATCAAGACAGTTGTATGGCCCATCTAAGTGTTGTCGTCGGAAAAGGTTGGCTCCTTCCCAAACAGTGGCAATAATCTATGGAGAGGAAAGTACAATGGTTGTTTAGCAGAATCAAGTAATACTAAAACAGTATCACCAGGTCCATCACAAATTACTGTCCCGTGTTCATTTGGCTGATTGGGTGTGGTCACTATAACTTTCATTCCCAGCCATTTGCTTGGTTTAGTATCACAGTCTTGTAGTAGAATAACAGCATCTTGATGCATACAAATTTCTACTAAAGGTTGTCCTTTCTGAATCATTTGTGTCTTGTTATCTAAATTGATAGCCTTCACTATCACTTCTCGTTCTGGCTCCCATAATGTAAAACCTCCCAACTTTCACCTAATAGCCCTTTTTGCCCCCAGTGCCAATTTTCTGGGAGAAAGAGTTTCCAGCCTGTCTCAACTAATGCCATATTTTGTGCTGGCACCCTTTGTTCAGTCAATGCACATAGCCAGAATCGAGTTTGATCAGTATTTGTCAGAAGAGGGTATATGGCATTCGGATTCAGCTTTTCTATCTTCAAAACACAGCAGTTGGATCGAATGTCACTCATATGCATTTGCAAGGGAGTTCCTTGATGCTTTCGGGGTCTGTTATTCAGCTGACTCACAGCTAATTCTAGTATCTTTGCCCAGCCTCGCAATGTTCCATCATTCGTATTCTTTCAAATTTGTTCTTTAAGGAGCCCATTATACCTTTCAATTAAACCAGCAGCTTGGGGATGATATGGGATATGCAGTACCCATCGAACCCCATTTTCCTTTGCCCACTCTTGGACCTCTGCTCCGGTAAAGTGGCTACCTTGGTCACTTTGGATTTCAGCAGGAATCCCATATGTCACACATAATTTATTCAATCCTTTTAACACTGCTTGCTGGTTTGCCTTTTTGCATGGGGATACCATTAGTAATCCTGAATAAGTGTCCACCATCGTTAGGCAGTATTGCTGGTTTTGATCCAGTGGTAAAGGACCAATAAAGTCTATTTGCCAGATTTGTGCTGGGCGGCTGCCTCTGTGAATGTGCCCGCATGCTTCTGCTTGCAGTTGCTTCTGTTTATTTCTTTGACAAATTTCACACTGTTTTATAACATCCGTAGTTATTTCCTTATTTAACTGCATACCATGCCTCCGGGCCCATTCTATCGTCGCATCTCTTCCCAAATGTCCACTCCGATCATGGGCCCATCTTGCCATACTGGCACTTTCGGCTTTCTCTTCAGTAACACGTACTGCGGCCATCTTATCTACCTGCTGGTTATGCCTCCTTTCATTTGTTACAAGTGATGCATGGGCATCTACATGTCCAACACTGATTTTGCATTGTTGAGCTTTTTCCCAAATCCGTTGCCAATCTTCTGAACCTCCCCACAGAGGTCTGCCATGGATCTTCCAATCCTGTTGCTGCCAGGCAGGTAATCAGGTCGTCAGCCCTTTATAAACTGCCCAGCTGTCAGTATAGATGTATGCTTCGTCCTCCGGTGATAAACTATC
This sequence comes from Protopterus annectens, assembly GCF_019279795.1. Lineage (NCBI taxonomy): Eukaryota > Metazoa > Chordata > Ceratodontiformes > Protopteridae > Protopterus > Protopterus annectens. Next base: position 1,683,316,071 of record NC_056735.1, on the reverse strand, counting down.
GATGACCAGGGCAACAGCTCGTAATTCTGCCTGATTATTTGAACCGGCAGTACCTTCGTCAAATAACACAGTTTCTGTTCGTGGGCAATAAGCCACCGCAGTCCAGGTCCTACCATTTGATCCAATTTTGGCAGAACCATCAGTAAACCATGCAAATTTTTGTTTTTCTGCATCTAAAGTATCAAATGGTAATGCTTCAGTTATTGGAGACTGTGGGAGCTCATATCGTTGTTGTTCTATCGCGTCAGCATCATCCAGAATTACCAGTCCAGCCAACTGTTGTTGTACCTGAGACACCCCAGGCACGATGTTGGCCCTTTCCTGTAAATACCACTTCCACTTCTGTACAGTCGAAGATTGTGCTATCAGGGTTTTCATTAAGGTATTGTCTCGTAACCACCCCTGGATTGGGTAGTCTATTTTAACTGTCACTGTTTGTTGTTTGGTTATTCCTTCTACATGAATTAATGCTGTGTACACCGCCAGTACATGCTGCTCAAGGGGGCTGTATCTCACCTGCGCTCCAGTTAGGGATTTGGACCAAAATCCCAAGGGTCTCTTTTTCCCAGTGTCATCCTTCTGCCACAGCCCCCAAGACATAACATTATTGGCAACTGTTACTTCAAGGACAAAAGGTTGCTGTGGATCAACCGGGCCCAGCCCCACGCTCTGCTGTAGAGCCTTTTTTGCTTCTTCAAAAGCCGTTTGTTGCTTGGGACCCCATTGAAAGTCACATTTTTTCCTAGTTACATAGTGAATGGGTCGCAAAATCAGTCCAAGATGAGGTACAAATGCTCTCCAAAAGCCCATTGCTCCCAAAAAGGCCTGTGCCTGCTGTTTCGTTTTTGGGACTGCAATTTTCTGGATACTCTCCAGTGCTGCTGCAGGAATTTCCCTTTTCGCTACGTTCCAAATCATACCAAGGAATTTTACTGATGTCCCTTGTTGTGTTTTATTCTCATTTATAGCCCACCCTCTGTTCTGAAGGTGCTGAACTACAGTTTTTAGTGCAATATCCACATCAGATTTTTCTCCAGTAATCATTATGTCGTCAATGTAATGAAAAATAGTCACTTTATCCAGCTGTAACTTGGCTAGATCTCTAGCCACTAGTCCATGACACAGGGTAGGGCTGTGCAGATATCCTTGAGGTAACACTTGGAAGGTATACTGCCTCCCCTCCCAGGTAAAAGCAAACTGGGCTCTGCTTTCTTCTGCTATCGGAATGGAGAAGAAGGCATTTGCCAAGTCCAAAACTGCATGATATGGTCCAGCAGAGGAAGACAATCTTTCCACGATCGTAACAATGTCTGGAACAGCTGCCGCTAAAGGTGGGGCCACCTTGTTCAGACCTCGATAATCTACAGTCATTCGCCATGATCCATCAGGTTTCCTTACTGGCCACACCGGACTGTTGAATGGACTCACTGTTGGCTCAAGTATGCCAACCGAAGCAGTTCTTGGATCGTCTCAGTAATTTCAGCGTGCCCACCTGGGATACGATATTGTTTGATGTTCACTATTGTTTTAGGCGTGGGAATACAAAGCGGTTCCCACTTAGCATTGCCTCGAACTACAGCCTTAACTGCGTTGACTGAACAATGCCGCACTCCAAACCTAAATGGCCCTACAGTGGTTTCCAAAGTTCTACCCTTTAACACATCTATTCCTAAAATGTGTTCAGGTACTGGAGCTATCACTGCTTCAATGTAAATAGGAATACCATCCCCAAAAGCTATCTTAATCTTGGTTTTGGTACCTAGTGTCTTTGCCCCTCCATAACCATCAATTTCTACATATTGTCCACGAAATCTACTCGGGTTGCCTGCAAAATGGTTACTTCTGATCCTGTGTCTACCAGAGCCATCACATGTTGTGGCCCTCCCTTCCAAAAAATGGTAAGGGGTACGTAAGGGCGTCGGTCCCCAGGTGTAATTGCTCTTACTGTACCCCTAGCTACTGGGGACCCGCCTACTAGTCAATTTGTCTCTGTTTTTTCGACCGGGGTTCTCCATTCCTTCCTCCCCAGTCTCTCTCGTCATTAAATTCCCCTTTTGCCACTGTGCTAGCTCCTCATCAGTAGGGATGTCAGGATATAATTGATTCCATCCTACCTTCCCTTCAGTGGTACTCCTGGTTGGACTGTTTGTAGGGGTTTGCTTTTTACTTTCAGAACTTGAACCTTTTTCTTTTTGTTTCTGCTTCCACTTTTTATATAATTCTTCAGTAGCTATCCCATCTATTTCCCCAGCCCCAACCCCCACCTCAACAGATCCAGAAACATTTGCTTTCTCGTAACCTTTTCTCCAGATTTATCTTTTGATTTCTCCGCATTTGCCTTTCTAGCTCTTCTCTGTTCTTTTTCTTCCACTAATTCTGCCATTTGATTTAGAGTGGCTATTACATCCCATATCTGCTGACCTACACCACCTGCCAGGGCAGCCATCAGCTGCCCCTTCCACCACTGTGGTGCATTTTTGATTAATTTGCTCCTCATATTACTAGTCATAATTTGTGCATCTGGCCCTCTCGGAAGCACCAATACACCATCCCTCAATTCCATTGAGTAAACGGCAGCCAACATAGCCATTTCTCTTAACTGCTGTATGGCCTCTGCTATTGTTTTCCAAGGCTTATGTTCATCAGCTACTGCTGTAGCATCTGGCCAAGTAGCGCGGAAAGCCGAGGCTAACCACACCACCAGTGTATTCACCTGGGAATCACCATGATCTATATTGTTTACTATTTGCTTTAGACGTGGGTGAAACACCAGACATGCACACTGGTGCATCTCTTCAGCATTTAGAGACACCGCTTCTCCCCTGTGTCCCAAACCCGAAGAAACCACGCCAAAACAGTTTCCCTGGCCTTTGCTTATAGATTTGGATTATATTCAATAATTCAGCTTATGTATAACTCCGCACCTCCACCCATTGTTGTGGCGCTGCCCTCCAGTCCACTGTCCCTTTTTCTCAATAACTGGGCGCCTCCACTGACGGAGGATTTACTATTTCAAAATCACTATCACCCTCATCTGTTGAGGGAAATCACCTTCCCACTTCTCAGGATCAAACTCTGCCTTACACAGCAAAGCACGAACCCGAGGCCTTGAGGGTGGATGGCGTTGTCTTCTCCCATTTCGTTGTCACGCTGTTGTATTATCCGAGTAGCTAAAGTCACTGAATTAGATTTCCAGTGCTCAGCTTCCTCCCCTACTTTAACAAGTGCCATGTTTGCCTTCTCCAAGGCATCTCTATCTAATCTATGTGTGTGTGTGAGTTCTTTACATCGCTCTTCTAATTCTGAAACTTTTTCTTTTAGTGAGTCTACATCTCTGTCTAATTCCTGAATTGCTTCAAAGAACAGCCATCCGGCTGCCCCTAGCGGCTCCTTCACCTTTTTTCCCTTATCATCCAATTTTAACCCTTCTAAAGCTCTAGCTAGGCTATCAGGATCTGCCTTAGGTCTTTCCTGCAGGGGTTTTGGAGAAGGAGGAGGAGAAACTTGACTCAATACCTTAGCAAGAGGATCCCACTTCCCAAATAATGCTGTCAAAGTAGCATCAACACCCAACTTATTTGGGGTGCTTAATGCAACATCCTTCTTACCTATACCTAGGTGTTTTAAAGGAAAAAACATTGGTTGTTGTTGTGACATCTCTACTGCAAACCCCAGATCCTGCCGACTACGCCAAGTGTATCTGTCCGTTACTTCAAAATCTGAGGTTAATACAGGAATAGAAATGACACAAAACACCAAGGCTCAAACTTAACTTATTAATTTATTAAGCAAAACTTTTCTTAAAGTACAGTAAGGCTAAAACTAAATAAACAAAAACTAATAAATCATGTACTTACAAGCATATGCATAAACAAAATCATCTTTGCCACTGATAGGGAAACTTCAAATCCTATCCAGTGCAGCTATCTGTTCAGTCAAGGCAAGGCCGACACTGGCGAAATGTCTCTAAGCTCAGTTCAGGCTGGTGCTGTGATCAAATCCGGATGCTGATGATGATTTCCATCTTGGCCTTTGAGCTTTTATAGTCTTTTTTTGAGTTGACAGAATATTGTAGAAAGATCTGACATTACAGGCATATCATGAGCTGATGGAATATTTTAGAAAATTACAGATCATTTCCTAAGTTGTAAACAAGTCTAGTAATGTCTGGTCCTGTGCCCTACTTCCCTTTTTCAGGGAACAGTTAGCTCACAATCTTGTGATATAGTTCCTCTTTGAAATCCCCACATTCTGGTAAACATCTTTTAAGCTGATAAACAACTTATAGGTTAACAAAAGTTCAATGATACCAGTAATCAGTGAGCAAGGCCTGCTCTTAAGCATATTGTATTGTTTCAGTATTAGCAGCATATAGTGAGGTAGTGGCATATCAAGAACTAGCAATAATCACTCTGGCAATAATTAAACATACACAGTGATACGTGGCTCGAGGCATAGCAAAAACTGGTAGGCTGTGTGGATCCGTCACACCTTGTATTCTCTGTCCTACAGGCTTTTGAGGGGAGATCTATGCCTGGCATACAGGGCATTGGCAAACCCCACTTTGATGGACCTCCTGCATATCCACAAAAAAAACCCACTGCAAGACTTACCCATTCTAAAGAATTAAACCTTGCCTATGATATAAGACCTGCTGGAGAGATAGGTATGTATCCCAGACAGTACCCAGTTTATGCAACAGGCTTTGCATCCATGTGAAGGAAAATTCCTCCCTAACTGAAATTCCAGTGCAACTTTGACAATTGGATGGGAAACCGGAAATGCATCCCTCATTTGGCACTCATTTCTTTAATGGACACAGGTAGCCTGTAAATGGTTAATCTGTCAGGACTGTGCTCTCATTTCTAAAGGGTATCAGAACTGGTCAGAAATTTGGATAGCCAGACTAGGCTTAAAAATGCCCTTGAGGTTGTTAGCCTAGTAAAGACCTATGAAGCCATAAATGGAAAAATTAATCAGGGAAGTAATTGAGCAGGACATAGGGAACCTCCAAACAGTGAACCCATATTTGTTTGGAGTCATCAAGGGCAGGTCATGCCGACTCAGCCTGGTGCATGTTTTTAAAAGGTCATCAAAGCAATAGATGAAGGGAAATGGTACATACAGTATACATCAACTTGGCCATAGCTTTTGGAACAATTTCTCATGTTGATATATTAAAAAGCTACATACGCTGGGAAAGAACACTTAAAACTTAACTCAATAGATGGATTGCCAAACTGTCTCACAGATAAAAAACAGGAAATCAAAATAGAGTACATTACCTGTACAAATAAACCAGTCACCATTCACCATTGGAGTGACCAGGGTTCTGTTCTGGAGCATTTCCTTCTTGGCATCTACTTTACTGAATTAAAAGCTACTACCAAAGGGCTCTGGCTGACTAAGCTTACAGATGACTTCAAGATAGGAGCAGTCAATGAATCCCCAAGTAACTTAGAATCCTGCATAAACGTTTCTCCCATGTAAGTAACTGATGCCAAAATCATGGACTAAAAAGTAAATACCAAAGAATGTCTTATTGTATCCTTTGGGAAGCTATCCACATTGAAAACATGATCCTAAGAATTGACCCAGTAGTTCAGGATTTGGAATCCTATGTGTGGAGTGCCATCCCTTTTGACCAAAATGTGTCCACTGTTGTAATTTCTTACTTCCTTCTATATTGCATATTTTATAAACAATAGGGTAACTGCAAACAAATGGGAAACTAACACCTAGTTTTGCACCTATATTCCTCACTGATAGGGGCAACAAGTAAATGTCTGAGCATGTCTCTCCTCTCTGTCATATAAAAATGGATAAGGTGTAAAAAATACAACAAGAATTTAAGGCTAGGCTTCTTAAAATCATCACAGATCAACAGCCTATGAACAGCCATGTAGAGATCCTACAACATGCTACAGCAGAGATATACAAACTATTTAGTACCACTATGTCATAACAAATGCATGACAGCCACATACTTACCCTACAACATACTATGTCAGCACTATACAGACTGTGTACACATGTCCACATACAGCATATTTCAGTACCAGAACATCCATAGCACTATACGTGACTGCTTGACTAAGTATGTCTACTTCGTTAGCTTTCTACTGTTGAGTGAGTGCTGAAAATCATTGTTACCATCGAGGGTGCTTAACAGCAATGTCACTTTTTACAGATGCTAAAAACTTAAGGCCTACTATGTCTCTACACAACACTCTTGTGTACCTCCCAGCAATCACAATCTTATGTAGTGTGTGTAACATTTTATAATGGTTATTCTCTGCTTCACGACACCCATGCAACGGACAACAGAGGTATGACTGCTGAATCCTACACAAATGCACTTTATAAGCACTTACACGAGTGCATGGATCGTGCTATCCCTAACAGAACCAAGATGATATCCTCCCCAAAAAGGAAGCAAATATGGTGTTCCCCTACCATTAACAATCTCTGCAACAGAAAAAAAACTGTTGCAAAAAAAAAAAAAAGAGGAGTAAAATACCATGATTGGAGGACCCCCCCCCCCCCCCACGGTCAGCCTCATTAAGAAGCTGTGATCCATCATAAAATCCTCTGAAGCTAGTTACGAAAAAAAATTGACACTGATTCTAAGGACAACCACAAAGCATTCTATAGCTGCGTGTCAAGAATCGCAATGGCAACACTCATATCTGCTCTGAGTTACAGCACAATGGCACTAAATACACAGAACCAACTGATATTGACAACATCCTGGCAGATAGGTTCAGTGCTAACTTTATACCTCTCACCCCCTAAAGGGACCATCTCTATACCAGACGAATGCAAAGTTCCTGTAATCACGGCTGCACAGGTAAAAAAAACTCTCCAAACCCAAGAACGGAGCATCCATGGGACCTGACAACATCCCAGGCTGCATTCTACTAGAACTAAAGAATGAACTGGCACCCCACCTAAGCACCATGTTCAATCATAGGCTCACCTCAGGCTTTGTGTCCACTGAATGGCACACACCGATGGTTATCCCACTCCACAAAAGGGGGAGCCACCACAGACCCTTGGAAGTACCGCCCCATTTGCCTAACGAGCCTGGTCTGCAAGGCCATGGAACGTATCATCATGGAACTTATAAAAATACATAGGTAAACTCCAAACTCTGGACCCCACCCAGTTTGGGTTTGTAAAAGGCAGATCATGTCTTCTAAACCTGATAGACTTCTTTGAAGCAGTCAACAAAGCCATAGACGAGGGTAAGGTGGTTCACACAGCCTAACTAGATTGCGTCAAGGCTTGACACCATCCCCCACTCTGGAATTATAGCTAAACTCACTAAACTAGGTATAAATCCCTATGTGACAAGATGGGTTGCCAAATGGGTCACTGACAGAACCCACACTGCGAAAGTAGCAGACTCCAACTCTGATTTCAGACCAGTGACAACTGGAGTAGCACAGGGTTCAGTCCTGGGTCCTCTCCTGTTTGTTACCTACTTTTCTGAACATCCTTGCACTGCTGAATTCATCATAAAGATTTCTATTTCCACAGCATCTCACTCAAAGTCTTCTCCATCTTAAGAAACAATCCCAATCTATGTCAAAATAGGTACAATAAATTACAGTCCTGCTCCAATTCCTTATAGGCCTTCCATCTCCTATACAGTCTCCTCCATATGAATCTTTCCATGACTTTAAGGAACTTTTCATTTCTTTGGGAGCAAACTGCTCCTCACCCACTACAAATGCTGGCTGACACAATGTGCATTAAAAAGTGTGTGCTATTTTCTCTCCTCACTCAACATCCAAGTTGTAATCATTTAGTATTAGAATCCATTGTTACTACTTAGCTCAGTGAATAAAGAAGCAAAAATGTTTTATGCTGTGTCAGGAAGCACAAGTTCTGTTATTGATATAAATGCAACATAGACTCTGACCTTCATCCTATGCTTACAAAACCATGGGGTGTAGGCCAACACATATTCTTGGCTGTTACAACCTTATACCATGTAATCTTTGCAGGTCGGGTACAGGAGCATGAAATGGGTAACGTATATACACAAAAACTTTCGATGGCCATGAGTACACCACACTAGAATGCCTCAGTCTCTTCTCAGGTAATGGGCAAAGTTTCAGACCACACCTGGAGAGGTTAGGAATGACTCCTGGTGTGCAAGATAAAAGGCAAACACCAGTGGCTGCTGATGGTCTACTGCATATGGGCCAACAAATATTTAAAAGCATCTCTATAGTCCAATTTATAGAAATAATACTTTTGACAGATGCATTGCTGCTACTGAAAATGTGTACTTAAAGCCTTAATCTCTTTAGTCCATGCTCCCTCCGAAAGATGTTTCTTGTACTCATATCCAGCCTCTAAACCCCCGGTGCCCTTAACTACTCACTCATTCCATCCATACCAAGTCAAAGTCTTAATAATACAACAAACACCAACAATTTCATGTAAAATTTGCCAGAAATATAAGGCAGAACTCCGGTAATATGTACAGTTGAGAGTCAAATGTATGCATCACAACTTACAATACCTCAGAGAAAAAAAAAACATGATCATTTAAACATAGGTTCATAGGTTGATACTAGGCTATCTACCCTAGGGCATTTATAAGCCTAGCCAGAGTGTGTTTGGCTTTCACCACCCTTTTAGATTAGTTGACTGTGCCTCTGTATAGTAGGTCACAGAAGATAGCCCTTTTAAGGTTAGTTTACTGTGCCTCTGTCTAGTAGGGACACAGAAGACATCCCAGGGGTAAACCTACAATCTCCCATCCACTCGTCAAGATTTCTCTTGAAGAGGGTCATTGAAGGGCTCTGCCTAACATGGATTGGGATTTTGTTCCAGAGTGAGGGGAGCCTCTGGGATATGAATCTGTCCCTCCAGAATGTCCTATTTATTTCTGTGCTGAGGTTTAAATCCCTGGAGCGTGTAGCACTAAGGGATTTGGATTTCCTGAGGTGGAGCATGTCCATTAATTCTGGGTTGGACATGGCTTTATACATCAGGCACAGGTCACCTCTGAGTAGGCAGTAAGCAACTGAGTAGAGCGGAGTTTCTTTAGCCTAACTGCATAGGGCATCTGTTTGAGTCTCTTGATCCTCTTGGTGAGGTACTTTTGGGGTCTTTCCAGTTGCTGCAGGTGGAATAAGTATACAAGATAAAAACTAAATTATACAGGAGATAAACCTGAATACGCAACAAAATTAAACACCTAATTAAGTCCAGAGTACAAAAAAGTTAATATCCATGTTAGTATAACATTATATTGCATAAAGACCATCTAGATAGGCAACATAGTGCAAAAGTGTTGCTACTTAATAAAATTTATGCACAATGAAGCATCTAATAGCTTCTCATCTGTCTGAGAGACTTGTTACTTTGTTGTTTTTCCTCTATTTATCTAAGAGATATAGCTTTTAGGGTTGGGGTGAATTAGGTAGGGTCCTGGCATGGGCAGGAGCTTGAGTTTGCAAGGTAGTTTTTCAGTTCTTTTTTAAAGCTGTTAGTGGATTTGATATTTTGAATACTGTAGGAGAGTTTGATCCAGGCTTGCAACATTGTTTTTGTAAAGTAGTTTGCCTATGGTTTTATTCGGTTTGTAAATATCAAGGTGTTTATCAGAGCTATGGAGATTAGGAGTATAGAAGGATACTAGAGCAGAGAGGGAAGGACAGGCACATGGTTTTATTTAGTAAGGAGGGAGTGATTTGTAGCTCGGATAGAAGCAGAAGATGGGGGAATTCAAGCCACAGAAGTTGTTTTAGGGCAAGGCATTGTTAAGATTTGTATGGCTGGCTACTGACAAATCTAGCTATTGTATTATACGTTTGAGTTTGGTTATTAAGTTCGATTGTAAATGTAGTATAGGAGAGGCATAGAGAAGGGCAAGGTGGGAGGAATGCTTGTGCTGAAGATGGTTTAGAGTTAGGAGAGAGATTTTTTTTTATTTCTATAGAGCAGTCCCAATTTTTGATTTATTTATTTTTTTAAACACCGTCAAATATGGAGGTCAAATTTGAATTGGTCATCAATTGTGGTGCCAAGGAGCATAGTGTGGAATTCAGCTTTAATAACCATGTTGTCAAGAGATGAGATGGTGAAGGTGGTCTTATGATGGGTGAAAGATGTGGGAATAAAAAGGATTTTTTTTTAGGGTTGAGATGAGTTGTCATCAGTTATCCATGTTTCGACGGTGAGAAAGGAGTTGTGTAATGGAAGGACGGCGGGTAATAGCATCAGGGAAGGAAATAAGAGTAGGATTGTCCGTGTACGAGGGAGGGGTTGCTACGCACAGGACGAGTGCAGATTTTAGTAAAGATGTTGAAAAGAAGGGGCCCTACAATACAGCCTTGGGGGACTCCTGTCTGGATAGATAAAAAGGTGAGCAGGTGGTTTGCCATCTGACTGACTGTAACCTAGGCCTTGAGAACCAGAGGACAGTGGAGGTGGAGTGGTTGACAGATTAGAAACTTTCTTGAAAGCTTCAGAGAGGTCTAGGACAAGACAGGGCACTAGTTGATTTTTGTCTCTAGCCTCTGCGACAGTATGAGCGAGAGACAGAAGGGTACTGGAGGTACTGTGATTTGGCCTAAAGCAAAGTTGAGTGGGGCACAGAAGGTTTTCCTGAATTAGGTATTTGAGGAGCTGACTGTGCATGCATTTTGAGGATTTTAGAGAGGAGTAGGAAGAGAATGGCTATGGGTCTAAAAGTAGGAGGATCAGTGGAGTTAGCACCTTTGCGTAGTGGTATGGTGTGGACAGACTTCCAGATGTCAGGGACAGTAGATTCTTGGATTGATCTGTTTACAAGTATTGAGATTGGGAAGGTCATATAGGCACCTGTGAGTTTAAGACAAAAGAGGTTATCAAAAGTGGGGAAACAGGTTTTAGTTTAAGCAGAAGAGATTTTATACAAGCAATGGGGACTGGTTTAAGAGAAAAGGGGTGGCACTGGAAGAAGGGGGGGGTTTATTTTGGTCAGTGTGGGTTAGTATGTGGATAGAGTTAAGAAGTTTGGCAGTTTCCTGTTGAGTATTGTTAAGGTACAGATTAGGGGTAGTAGCTCTCCCAGGATGGAGGATTTTACTAATGGTGTGCCTGAATTTTTTTTGGGTTAGAGTGGTTGGTGGATTGGGCCTCACAGTAGAATTTGTTTTCATTGATTTGACTTTTGGTGAAGTTTCCAAGTTTTGTAATTCTGGAGTAGCATGGTGGATTTAGTTTTTAGCCATCGTTTCCAAACACACTTTCATACTCTTTCATTAGGGAAACTTTTGAGACAGGGGTGTGGTTGCCTTTAATCAAATTTTTCTTATCAGTAAGGGAGTTTACAATACTGTGGAAAGTATGGTTAAATTAAAGAAATGGATTGTTGAACGTAAGAGCAGCTAGGTCATGAGTGTTATTGAAGGTTTCAGCATCAAAGCAGGAAAGGTTCCGGCAGTGTCTGTAAAGGTGGGACCAGGGAATTTGAAGAGAGTACCTTCACATAAAAATAGGGACCTAGTCACTCGGAGTCAGGTAAAGTGCTGGGGATAAGATAGAAATTTGAATTGGAAAATCAGGATCAAATCCAGAATAGAACTTATCATTGTTTTGTTTTTATTAAGTAAGTTAGTTGTTTGAAGCCATGGAGGTTAATGCTAAGATTTGCAGAGCTGGTTGAAAAAAAAACTTGACATCACCTAGGATAACTGTCTCACGGGGTATATGGAGTGAAATCCATGACAAGACTGCTTCAAGGATGGGTATACAGATGGCTGCTATACATTTTTTTTTTGGGGGGGGTTAAAGTGACAATTAAAAATAAATAACTCAGCTGGGAGGAAGTTTGGGAGAGATATAGGTAGGGGAAACAAGCTAACTTGAGATGCTTGGAGTACAGGATTGCAACCCCTTCCCCTTTCTGATGAGCATCTCTTGATGGTAATAGTTACATCTGGGAGGTAAGATTTCACTGTTGAGTTGTAAGGTTTTAGCCATGTTTTGGATAGTGTCAAGATATGTGGACAGTGATGGGCTATCAAAGAATGCAGGTCAGTAGTTTCATTAAGTAGACTCTGTATATTCACTGCGTAGATAGTAAGGTGTTTGGTAGTGGAGTGGGAAGTGGGGGAGGTTGGTGTAAGGTAGGTAGCGGGATGATGGAGAGGTCTGGAGAGGTGGGAGGGGCAGGATTGGGGTGATGTCTGCATCTAGCGAGTGTGTTGTTGAGTGAGCATACAAGGACAGAAGTAACAACTAAAGGATTTGTACTTCAGCTGAGGGGAAGTAGGAGTGAGTAAATATGAAATTATGGAGTTGTGTGTAGAAGATATTGTACAGACAGGGAGAGATTAAGAAGGATATGGGGGATCCTTTTGGCTTGTTGCATGTGTAAGTGTGGGAGATGGTTAAAGGTAGAGGTTTACGTGACGGGAAGTTTGGAATACAGGGTAGATGAGTAGGGAGGTTGTAAGAAAGAGACTGACTTGGAACATGCTATGGAAGGATGTGTATGACAAGTTAGGAGGAGGTGTAGTTAGGTATGTGTAATAATGAGAATGTTACACAAGTTTTCAGTTAGACAAACCAATAACAGATGGAGTTAGTAAGAATGAAAGTGGACGAGAGTGATCAAGACTATCAAGGTGGGAAGGTGGTTATAGGAGGGGTGGGGGGAGAGATGTTGGTATGGGGGAACAGTATTAAGAGATGGAAAGAGGTTAGAGTTGGGTGGAGAAAGCTTTAATTGGATTAACTGGGTACAGTGGGTAAGACTGAATCAAGGTTATGAGAGTATAAACCTAAGAAAGGTGGGTGAGAAAGGGGTAGGGGAGTGGAGTAAGCCCGAACAAAGCGAGGGCAAACGGAGTGGGTAGAGCCAAAATGGAGGTGAGCAAAGCAGTACAAAATACAATCAGTTAATTTACGTTATAAACTTGTATCTTAAAAGTGAAAATAAACAGTTTACTTGGGAACTGACTGAAAAAATAGCAAACACAGCCTTAACGTGAAGGAATCTATTATTGGGGTAGAACAGACATTAACAGTCAAGTTATACTTTGAATGCATAGAAAGAGGCACTAGAACCAAGAAGAGTTGTTTTGTACAGCTTGTGGAAAGAAAGGATATATTTGTATGAATGGTGGTGAGAAGAATAGAAGGAATACAATATAAAATACTAGGGAACAATATTCTATTAAGAAGCTTCTTGTATAACCAGGGAATACCTAGATGCTCAGCTGCCGACCAAAAGTGGTGTGCTCTCCAGCTAAAAGAAACAAAGCAGTAATCTACAAGACTTTGTGTTTGGCTGAAGTCTAAAGATCTAGGGAAGGTTCCATAATACAGGTTTCACTAGAATAGCATCCGGTGGTTTAATGATTGTAGTACGCTAAAATAAACAGTACCTTCAGTCTAAAGCGGTACACAAGGCAAAACACTCAAGTGTGCAGAAGCATTGCTGCACTCTACATAGACAGACAGTGGATGACCATGACATTTTGAACATATGCAAAAGGTACAAAAGTACTTTACTATAAAATTCATCCAAAGATCACATTATAAATGGCATTTTGGCACATTCAAATCCTGGCTAAAAAACCTTACAATTAAAATATATTTAAAAAAAAGTGCACAGATGAAAAAACACACACACCACCTCATAAGCAGTCTCCAGGAATATATCTACAGAAAGTGAGGTATTAAATGTTTTGGCAGTAGTGGGCAGCAAACATAGTTACCCAATATTACACCATCTCGAAGAACCCATACAAATACAACAGTGAATAGAACAAACCTTGGGAAAAAGAGTACAGCATTTAAAAAAAGATGAAGAAAATGTACGGTTTGTAAGGCTAAGATTAGGAAAAAAACGCAAAAAACTTTTCCAAAGCACTGCTCGTACCAGTAGAGGTCAGGGAGACAGAACTACAGTCAAAAGCTTCACTACTGAAGGCATACACACAGTTCAAAAGTTAGCATCTTTTCTACACCGCCGCGAACACCACCAGCCCCCGTTTACTGCAATTAATTGTATTTCACAAGAAAACTGCCGGCTCAACTAATTGCTTGAGATCACAAAACAAGACAAAGGAATTCAGCTTCCTCATATTACTGCATTATATACATCATGCACGATGTTCATCCTTTTTACTGCATGAACAATTCAGAGCAAAAAGCTGGCCACAACAACGATGAAGTACAAGGGAACTGTCATTCTTCAGTTTAACAGTGAAACCTCAAACCAGTTGTTAAGTCACATATCATTAGACAGATGGAAGTTAACGTAAAAAGTCCTTATAACCACATTTATATGTTTGGGACTCCTCTATCCACTCAGTTTTAAGATAGCAAACTCAAGCACTCACTTCTTTTCAAATATGCATATCCCTGACATAACCATTACAAGGAAAAGGGCTACACAAAACATCAGCGTTTAACTGCCCCACTATACGTACTCCCTCCCCTTCAAATCAGGATATGTTTCCCCCTCTTCTTTTCGTTTAGTTTTACCTCCTTCATATGTTACAACTCAACTATGGATTTTTTGTTTTATCGCAAGTGACCCCCATAAAACATCACAAACATTTACTCTGCCAAGAGACAGTTCATTCGCTCCAATGCCCTCTTACCAGTTTTATATAAAAAAAAAAAAAAAAAAACGGGAAACTAAAAAAACTGCATGAAAGGCAGTTAGTTACCTGTAAAAGAGTGTGATTCTCAGCGTTAGTTTTAAACATAAATAAGCAGGAACTAATGCTAACAACTCTTATCGTCGCATTTCAAATGTAAAGAAAAAATGATCGAACACTTGTAAGCAGCAACAGCTGTGAAGGCTGTTGTTTCAACATACCTGAAATAAAGAAAAGCAATCAATTTCCAGCAGCAAATCTAAATCCACAGTTAGAGGCTATAGTCCGTCAACAAAACAGATGGTGCCAGCAACTTGAGAGAAACTAATAGTTCCTGCTGTTGCACGGCATTTGTATTACAGGTGCAGGAGGAGTTCAAAGGAACTCTTAAATATTTAATTACAATGGGCGTTTTTTTTGGCGTGAGGACTGAAAAGGGCTGTCCTTGAGCGTTCCCTTAAAAAAAAAAAGAAAGTAAACCCTGGGCATTATTACTAATGCATTACAGCGCCCACACATTGTAAACGGAGCCGCGAGACAGTTTGCAGCCAGGAAAATGGATCCCAATAACGAAGCTGCAGGCAAGGGGACTGAGGGAAACAGTAAAATTGTTTTTTTTTTTTTTTTGGCAGTACTAGTTTTACATGATGCCAATGTCAAAAGATAGGGGAGAAAGAGATGAAAGAAATGAGGAATCATATAGAGAAGCACATAGTGGTCCTTTAAGCTGTATCTAATGTTCTCTGCAAATTTCTTGAGTTACTAGGAATGACATTCCTAGACAGGGAGTAGGGAGGAATGCAGAAGCAAGACACAACTTTTTATACTGAATGCAGAAGTAGGGCACAACTTTTTATGCTATCTTTTTAAAATGTTCTTTGAGATGTTAACTAGCTGCTGCTTTTAATAACTGTCTGACACAGGGCTGTTTTAACTGCACTCGAAAAGAGCATGCAGAACTCCAAACACTGACTAGTACTGCTTCATACGAGTAAGTATTTAAGCTCCAAGTAAAATAGAATACATTTTAAATGGTAGCAGACTAATTACCTGGAATAGGCAAGGTACTTTAAACAAGATTTTATGCAAGTTATTCACATGGGATTTGCCAATAAAGAGTACATCAAATCTTGATGCTTGCCTTGATTTACTCCAAAGCCTGGTATTGACTTCCATAACACATTCATTGAACTAAAGAGAGCAGCACACTAATTCAGGCAAAGTGAAATGAGATGCACATGTTACTGACCTTTGTCTAGCTCTAGAAAACTATTTAGAACTATGTTGAATACTTTTGGAGGCACCCCTGTTTTCAATAAGCATTGAAAGTCCAGTTTTTGATGCAGCTACACCCAGAAGAGGTAAACAATCTGTGAAATTCTCAGGAAATAGTTCATAGGCAGCCTTTAGTTGCAAAGTAAAGGAAGAAATTATAGATGCCAAACTGAGATGGATCCAGTGTCTCTTGGTCTCCTATGTCTTTGTTGATAATTTCCATGATAATTCTTTCCATGGCTTTGCACATCAAAATATTCAAACTAATGGGTCTGTAGTTTCCAGGATCTGTTAAAGGTTCTCCCATATGAAGAGGGATGACCATCGCAGTCTTGCACTTTTGTGGCACAAAGTTTATTTTAAGACAATAGTTAAATAGTGACTCCTAGGTTCCTGATAAGTCATATTTTAGACTGCTCAGGAGGCATCCTGGGATATTATCAGGCCCCAGTGAGGCCGTATTCTTGGCTTTAGTGTGCATAGCCAGTACATACTCCCAAGTTAGAGTTGCAGGGGTTATGTTTGAGGGCATGTCTTGTGTGGTGGTTGGGGAGTGATACAGGAATAAAGCTGAAACTGAATTTGTCAACTCATAGGTTCCCCATATTGCCAGGCTTGATGAATGTGTCACCATTAACCACCAGTTCAGCACATTGTTGTGTACTGCCTATGAGGTTTCTGACATAGCTGAAGAAGGCCTTATGGTAATATTTCATCTGGGAGACTATCTTAACCTCAAAATTAGTTTTGACCTAATTGGCCCTCTTAGTTGTCTATTTTTTTGATAAGAGAATTTTTTTATCTTGATTAGAATTACCATTCCTGATTTTTGCAATAATTGTTGTCCTTTTGTTTTATATCCTGTTTAATTTGGGATGCCACCAGGGTGGTTTGTTTCTGGGGCTAGTTCTGGGCTTACGTCTGTGAGGTACAGCAGCCTGCATGTAGTCACTGACGTGGCTGTACAGAGTTTCTGAAGGCAATTCACTGTAGGTTGCTGTGTTCTCATGTTTTGGAAGGGCATTTAATTTTGATAAACCATCACTTAACAAAACATAGTTTGCCTTGGGATACTTTCTACCTATCATTGGTTTTACTGGGGTTATTGAGTATGATTTTGTTTTTGCAGGTGACAGTATTATGGTCAGACCTTACTAGGGTGAATGAAATATTGGGGGGGGGGGTGCAGTGTTTTCCCATGTTTGTGAGTATGAGGTCCAGTATGTTGGAGCCTCTAATGAGCGTGTTTACTGTTTGGTCAAGAGTATTTGTATTTTTGAAGTCCAGGATTCTATGTGCTCGTAGCTAAGAGACTTAGAGTCTGTGTAAGGTTCCCAGTCTATAGAGGGGTAATTAAAGTCTTCCATGAGTAAGGTGTTAGGTTGTATGGTAAGTGTCTCCAGTATGTCCAAGTGTGCATTGTGGGCTTCTTGAGACTTGGGGAGTGGCCTATAGCTGGCTTTGCAATGGTACGGGATTTTGTCTATGGTGATCTGCATGTGGAGGAACTCCTGCACATCATTCTGTTTGACCAACTTAGAGGTAAGCTTGTTACTGATGTATATCAAGACACCTCCACCTCTAACCATTGTCTGTGCAGCTACTGGTCTAAAAGTGTGGAAGGCACTGAAGCCTTGCATTTCCTGGGTACTCTCTACTGCTTTAAACCATGTCTTTGTAACTGCACAGAAACTGATGTCTCCATGTTTGTTAAATATTTGCATCTCTCACAAATGAACTGTCTTGTACTAAGTTTATCTGTGAACATCAGGCACTTGTTACATTGTCTAAGGGCATGTGGCTGGTGACAAAAGGAATCCAATTTATTTATTAATGAATTAATTAGCATTTGTTGACTGGGACTGTCAAACTGGGCAAGAAAAACCCTTTTCTCTGGAGGCCTGGGAGAAATGCTCCACAGTTTGATTTACAGTTTTCAAATATTTTCCAGTTATACAATCATTTGCAATTATAATAAAGTACACATAATATGCAAAATAGCAAAACATTGCGCATGACATAAGAAATTGCAATAATTGACCTAAATAAATATTCCAGTTACAAAAGAGGTAGTACTAGTAAAAGAATAATCAGAAGGTAAGACATAGTTAAAATATAATTGTTGATTCAACATCTAGCAATTTGGATTTGACTGGCTTAATAGTAATACGGAGTGAGGAGATAGGAGAATAAAGTTGGTGGGAGCAGAAAATGGATAGCAACTACTTGAACTGCAGGACAATTGAAAACAGTAAACTAAGCAGTTAAGGTACAACACAAGCACACTGGCCTCCAGTTTTAGTTCAGATATTGGAAAATTGGACTGAATATTGCACAGGTGTATTTTCTGAAGCAAAAACAATATCACACAAATTTATTTAAAGAAGCAAATGGTATAATCTAACTTTTGTTACTAGAAATGGTCTGACAAAACTTTATATTAGCCTAGACTATAGATATATAATACTTGATTTTGAAGAGGTGGTAAGCCATGGTGGAGCAGCGGTAGCATTGTCGCCTCACAGCAAGAAGTTCTACCGTTCGATTTTTGGCTGGAGTGCCTTCTATGTGGAGTCTGCATGTCCTCCCCATGGTCGGGTGGCATTTGAAAGACATGTGTGAATGGGCATGCCTTAGCTGAAGCTTGGGCGTTGGGCTGGCACCACGGCACCATAAATATTGACTGCCAATCATTAGCAGACCGGAGTTCCCCTAACATGGAAAAGCCAAAAGAAAAAAAAAAAAACATTTTGAAGAGGTGGAATAGAGGTTGTATTAAGAAAATGAAAATGAAAGTGCCTGTGTATGACACCCCTCCTCTGAACCAGTGATCAAGGAGTCCCAATCCTTTCACATAGACACTGGTGAGGGATGTTCACTTGGAACAAAAATAGATACACACAGTATTTTCAGATACAGCTCTCTGCAACAAGCACAATTTCCCTTAAGAGCACACAGAGGACATGCTTAGTCTTGGGGCTGGGTTTCCCTCTTTGTCTCCAGGCCCCAAGTAAGACTCCCCACTGATAGAGCTGTAGAGATGAGCCCTTAGCCGTGTTCCAAGCCAAGTCCCCCACCACCCTCTCTATGAAACCAATCCTCTGTGTCCCTGGTCAAAATAGCTGATGCACACACTCTTTGAGATTTGATTTTCACACACACACACACACACACACACACACACACACACACACACACACACACACACACACACACACACACACACACACACACACACACACACACACACACACACACACACACACAAGGCTGACACAGATTTACCAGCTATGTCCCCTTTGCCCAGGCTATAAGGTAGGTACTGCCACCAGAACACTCTAAAACCAGCTACTCTAAGGCTGTTATAAGGGTACCCAATTATACTGAGTAAAATTAATGCTAAAACAAATGATAGTGTTTGACCAATGCAGCAAGGCATTCAGGACCGGCCACAGTGTCACCAAATAAATATATGTACTCTCAAAGGTTAATATATTCTCTAAAAGACCAGCCATAATGAAACGTTTAAACATATTTAATAAGAAATAATAAAATAACATGAAAATACTAAATATCTGTTTACAATAAACACCAGGGTTTCAATCACAGAAATATTAAAAATAACACAGATGGATAGATTCACACAGATGCAGAAAAACAGTACTTAACTAATATCACTATATATTCCTGACTGATCTAAAGAATTACTATTCCCGTGTTACTTACTAAAGCAATGCAATATGAAGTGGGTGACTGATCCTTCTTTGTCAGGTTTCAAAAAACAGACTGCTGAGGGCTAAGTGACATCTCTCACTAATATTTAAATATATTTTCAATGCTGGCTATAGAATGACATCACATCTGGTCATCTGACTCTGGTTCCCACACTACCCCCTTTATTAGAAATTGAACCAGAATCTAGCACATATGTGTTGCCATACACACACATAGAGCTTTGCTAAGATGTGTTATCGCATCTGGAAGTTATAAAACCATTTCAAAAACTTTCACCCTTCCAGGGTAGCAATTAGTTCACCCCTATGGATAATACAGTATGATTTATAGTCCTGGTTTTCACAGACATTTTGTCTCTGGCGCAGTCAGAACTGTAAGATAATTTTTTTTATGGCCTAAATGAGGTAATTTAATTATAGACTATTTTTAAAAGTTAACTGGATTGAGATTAACCTCTTATCTTCCAGTATTCTCTGTTACAATGTATTCATTTCAAAAGTTGCAATGCAGTCTGACATACAGATGTATTTCTTTTCTGTCTATCAGGACACACTGTTGGTACATTTTTAACACAAGCAGCTTTGCAAATACATTTTCACCATAGGCACCTGTACAAATCAGTTTGATATACAAATGGCATATAATTATTTACAATACTCCACCTAGCTATGCTGGCATATGTTACACATCCACTATATGACTTCTTCTGGCATAGCTGGCACTACCTCACATCACACCATGTGTATCAAGTGCATGTATACTTGGGAGTGCATATTTTGTTTTCATGCAATAGATAAGTGTGAGCTGCATCTCACAGAATGTGGAAGCAACTCCCCTGCTAATGCATTCTGCTTGCATCTGTGGTAGCCCCCTGTACAACTTTGATTCAGTTTTTTTCTGCCACTGTGTCACCTTCTCCATGTCCAGTTGTGGTAGAGGTGAGGCCATGCTCACCTCAAGCTACATTGGAAAATACCTGTGTTACTGGCTGTCAAGTAGCTAACAAGTCTGCCTTTTATCAGAAGGACACTGTTTCTTGCTGGCATGACAGGGGACTGTCATACTGTTCGGGGAATCACCATGATTGAAAAAAGAGTATAAGTGCAGACAGATTACAGAGATAGAGAGTGGGGAATGGTGTCACACCATCACAGGGAAAAAGAAACAATGTCAGGATGGGTTACTGTCTTGCTATGGGGGGGTCTGCAGTAGTGAACCATATATGCACAGATTGCAAGAAGTGTTATGGGGTGTATGAGGCCTCCTGTAGATAAATCACAGATGGTGCCAGTCACCACTGTGCTGATGAATAGTAAGCAGTGGTAATATGCTGATTGCAACTATTATGGCACCATGTTTGAATGATCGCAGCATACTAACAGACAGGTCTGAGGTTGACAAATGGAGTTAGGGGACAGTGATGAGACATTGTTGACTGTCAAGGACAGTCATTCATACACACACACACACACACACACACACACACACACACACACACACACACACACACACACACACACACACTGATCCATGTAGGTAACCCACATGTGTATGCATCTTGTCATGGGACTGAGAGAATGGCAATGGCTGTAAAATTTAATCCCATCACAGACAGAGTTACTACTTCCTAGACATGTCCAAAGAATTTGACACCATCTCTCATCAAAAAACTTCTCAATGAACTCTCAACCCTAAATCTTAGCCAAACTGTCCTTCCATGGTTTCTAAATTACCTATCTGACCAGCAAAAAGCTGTCAATTGGCGACGTGATCTCTCCTCTTTATTACATGTCACAATTGGTGTTCCACAGGTTTCAGTCTTAGGTCCACTCCTTTTCACTGTCTTCACCAATAAACTCCATACCACTACTCATCTCACCACTATCCTACAATATGCAAATGAATCCACACTCATCTATGCTGCACTCTCCATCCCACAACTCCAAGAAATAACTCAACAATCGTTCTCCGCTGTAGAATCCTGGCACTCTAACTGCCAATTAATTCTTAATCCCAATAAAACTAAACTAGTGCTCTTCTCATATAATACAACCGCTGATTGCCTATCCTCCTTCCTTATCTAGTCATCAAACAATACCAAAACAGATAGAGTATCTCACACAAAACTGCTCTGATTCATTATTTATAATAACATGTAATTCAATAAACATCTGTCTCTAATCATTAAAAAGGTTGACATAAAACTCAGTCTCAATATAGAATCAAACCATACTTCACCAATTCCACTAGACTATCCATTGCCAGGACACATGTGTACTCTACCCTGCTATATACTTCTCCTATCTTCACTAACCCCAAAAAACAGACCTAGCTAAACTTGAAGCCTGCTACAACAAGATTGCTAGATTTGCCACTAACTCACCTTATAGATTCCAACACTGCACTGCACTTTATCAACTTAACTGGTTAGAACTACCCAAGCTCTTAACCTATACTCAATATACAACTGCCCATACAGTGACATACCAACCTGAGAAGTGTCCAACACTACAAAATCTACTACAACCTTACCCTAATAAAAGACTCTTAAGATCTTCTCACAAATTTCTACTACAAGTTACTAAAGCTAATAACAGTTTTGGACATTCACTATACTCTATCCATACCTCCAGGACTTGGAACGCTATCCTGCAACATATCCTAGCTGCAAAGAATGCCTCACAGTTTAAAAATCTTCTCAAGGCTCATTTAGCAGACTCCTAGCTCTGCTCTTGCTCATCTCCTGGTTGAACACCATGGCTCCTCCACATTCAGTCTAGCTCTCACACCTTTACCTCTATTACCTCAAATGCAGGTTTTACCATATAGTT
Source organism: Protopterus annectens (assembly GCF_019279795.1). NCBI lineage: Eukaryota > Metazoa > Chordata > Ceratodontiformes > Protopteridae > Protopterus > Protopterus annectens. The sequence goes on along the minus strand of NC_056735.1, from coordinate 1,683,293,609 downwards.
ATGTACTCACAGGCTCCTACTCTGTGCTGTCATTCCTGTCTAATATTTTCCACATCTGTATACCTCCTAACAACTCTCCTCACCTGTACTCCCCTACCCAAAACTCCTCTTCCTCTTACCCACATCTCCTTGTATCATACCTATTCCTAACATATCTTCCTTCCCTTATACGTCTCCTTCTACAATATATAATCCTAACATAGCTCCCTTAGCACCTCCTTTCCTGCCTTACACAACACCTTTCTCTCGTCTTCATACTTGCTTCTCTTACTGTCCTCCAATTTTCCCCTTTCAATTCTTCCTCCTTATGCAAATCGACTATTCTACATAAATTAACACTACTAAAATACCTTAGACAGGGCTATATAAAATTCTAATGCCATCTCTACCTAGATCATCAAAGCTAAAATGTAAAACTATTATAAAGTTTGAATTATCCTTTGTATGTATGTATAAGACTGGCTATAACTATGTATTCTTACTACCTCTATATATATTATGTGTCTTCTTGGAACTTTATATATTATACTTTGCAAATAATGTGTGACTATTAACTTGTTCTGGAGCTTTTCTCCCTGGGCCTCTGCTGAAAATGGGCTTTTTTGTCCAGTCAGACTTTCCCGGTAAATGTCAAATAAATAAATAAATAAGTAAATACAGCATGTTAAGTCCAAGGCACATAAAACTGACAGACAGTGGATTACCATTACAGAGGTGTCTCGCATGCGTTGACAAATTCCTGTTATCCCTCTACTAAGAAGGTGTGAGAACCCTCATACATGGCAGTGGCTTGGATGTGGGGGATGGGCTGGTGTCACCTCCCAGATGTCTGCCTCATGGAAGCTCCACCCAGACGCATGAGGATATGATCCCTGTATCTCCACAGCCTCCTAGCCAAATACATGGCAACTTCATCTACCACATGTAAATCTTATCAATGTCAATGGCACAAGGTTAGTACTAGCAAGTTCAGTTATTGTAGTAGAGTGGCTCACTAGTGTGAATGGTTTAGTGTTCAGTTATTGTAGTAGAGTGACTCACTAGTGTGAATGGTTTAGTGTTCAGTTATTGTAGTAGAGTGACTCACTAGTGTGAATGGTTTAGTGTTCAGTTATTGTAGTAGAGTGACTCACTAGTCTGAATGGTTTAGTGTTCAGTTATTGTAGTAGAGTGACTCACTAGTGTGAATGGTTTAGTGTTCAGTTATTGTAGTAGAGTGACTCACTAGTCTGGTTTAGTGTTCAGTTATTGTAGTAGAGTGACTCAGTAGTGTGAATGGTTTTGTCATTACAACACAAATACAGATGTGATTTCAGCGGCTTCGAGACTACAACTGTGACGACCTAAACTACGAGGTACATTTATGCCCACAGGATATGTGCATGATTGGCATGCAACACGCTGTGTACCATATGGAGGTGGAAGTGACAGTTATGATCTACTATTACCACAGGTGTGTTGCCTGTATGCTTTCATAGATTCCACTGAGAGTGGCTCCAGCACAAGCGCTGAAATATCAGATGTCAGTTGATTACCTATAGCTTATACTAATGGCATTGTGTACATGGTACAGTCCAACAACACAGTGATGCAGTCAGCAATGCTAACATTAGAAGGAATGCATATCCTCCAATGCTAAGATGGAGGGACAAGATGAGCATCCAGTATCTTCTATGTTTAGCAATCAGCATCCTGTACATGTTGGCTGCCCCCAAGCTATGTAGAATATGTAGCTATGTAGAATACACCAACATAGATGTCATCAATGAGACACACTGCATCATATTTGCATGCATCTCCCACATAGAAGAGTTGTGCATGTGGCCATCACTGCAGTGACTCAAGGACATTCTCTGACCTGGGTATTACCCTTGGCATTAGTGGATGCAAAGTTCAGTGATCCAGGAACAGTCACTACACACACCATATCAGAGATACAGAGTGTGCTGTGTGGCCTGCATGAGGAAGTGGAATCAAGCAAGGAGGCAGATGCATGTCTGTGGCAGACTCTGTCCCTAAACATAGACAGCTCCACATTCTGCATTATCCTATTCTTCTCCTCTTCTACTGAGTTCAGCACTTATGTGGTAATTCAGAGGGCTGTGAATGTGACCAGCTACTGCTGCCCTACACAGGGAGAGACACAGCACTGTTTAAATACATCATCCCAAAGTGGTCTGGCATCCATCAGATTGAATGTCTGCTGTCCTAATGCTGTTCACGTCATGGAAACTCCATCCTGACAATAGGATATGTGATCTGTCTCCCCATAAGTTATTGGCCAAGTGTGTGGCATTAGCATCCACCATCCATAACTATTTCACTCATGCTAGCTGTGTTCTGTCACTGTGCTCAACCCCACCTGTCAGAATGATGATAACTGTTCACTACTCACTCTTGTGTCGGCAAGGTAATATCTGATATACAAAGGGCATGGTAATGCACTGTAATGCATAGCCTATGTAAATGCATGCATACTTTTTTTTGTCTGTACTGCATGGTATTTCTTCCACCTCTGACTTTTGTGGAGCACCATTCCAGAGGGCCGCTCTAATGATTCCTGCATTGTGCCACCAGATTCTTTCTTGAAGAAAAATGAGTCTTCATAAGTCAGAATGCATTTTCAATGATGTTCCACATCTGCATCTGTTTAGTGTTATATACCACCATTGCCACTACGTGAAAGCTGTGGATGGAGGTCATCAGGCATGGTTCCATGCATATGCCACATCGCACATATGTTCATGGTAACAGCATAGCGAGGACTCTGTGGGTTGCAGTGCATGCACATACTAATTGGATGACCATGTGGATGGTCATGCTACATGAAACACTGGTATAGGTCACATGTGTACCAGATGTTGGAATCATGAGAACTGCATAGATGGAGCAGACACTAACCCCTGGCAGCTAATTGAGTGGAGTGAAAGCCCCATAGGTTTGCTATGCTGGTCATCATGTAGAACAGGTGAGGTCCTGATAACAATGTGGGTTCAATCAATTGCCCCCAGAACCTCAGAGAAATGGGCTATGCAATAGAATGCTTTCATGGTGGTTATTCTCTCCTCTGCTGTTTGCAGAAATCAAATATTCTTCTCCACATGATATAGAATCATGTCAAAGAACAGGTTTAATGTATGTGAGACCAGTGTCTGAGAAATATCAAGTGTGAAAAGTTGGTTAATGTTGCACAAATGTTCATGTCTGCTGGGGTAGGCAGTCTACCAGTCTCCTTTATTCAGTGTGAGAGTAGCATATGTGTACTAGCCCATGTGGTATCTCTGTTCACACAGTAGCATTCAAATGTGTTGCGGTCTTTTGGGAAATGATATGTTAGCTGCTGGCACATCCATCTGCAATACAGAGTGATGCTGCAAAACATCCCAGAGACTGGTTCAATAGCTAACAGATGCTGCTCTACCCAGTTCAAATTAACAGGGGGACAAAGGCCTAAAATATTGGGCAGATTTTAAATATCCCTCTTATAAACTTGGAAAGTTGTTGGAATAACAGGTTTTGTGGTAGTATGTATTTTTTGAAGGATACATAGTTTGACGCTCAAATGTATATCATTATTTAATGACTTCAGTTCTCAATGATTTGCCAGAAAACCACAAATGTTATGAGAAACGGACAAAAAATATGAGGCAAAAGTATGGCCATTCTTCAAAAAGTTGAAAGGTGCATGGTCTCCTAATACTGATGCTACTCCTATCATATTGAAAGTAAAGCTCATGTAAATCAGAAAACCCTGGCATCAAGAATACATGCTCACTGCAGATCATTACCCTTAGTTTATATGTTGCTGAATCACTTTTGCGCATTTGATTTTGACATTTGCATACAAAG
>NC_056735.1:1683207260-1683284760 GCF_019279795.1 Protopterus annectens | reverse complement strand
ACCACCAGTCTTACATAGACCCATTAAACCAGCACCGGCAAAAAACACACATAAATACATGAAAACATACTCGGGCTCTAAATAAAAATCTGCAAAACCAACAGAAACCTCCAAAGCAAACATCCAAGCAACCTCCACCCCCCAACACAAACCATGAAACACATACTTCACAAAACCAGTGTGCCATGCAATCACAGCCCTCAAGGTAGAATAACATACTCAACATACTAGTAATAGGTGACTCTACAGTCAGGCACACTGACGTCCCACTCGCTAGGCTGAATAATGAGAAGGTTACTGTTAGCTGCCTGTCGGGTGCCAGGACCCACCACATAACACAAGCACTCAGGTCACTCCAGAACAAGTACAAATATGACTCTGTCATTGTCCATGTTGGTGTGAATGACCTGAGCTGTACCTCCCTGGACTACATGAAGAGAGACATGGAAGAGCTCTTTGATCACATAGCCCAGGCCAGTATGACCCTGACCCTGAGTAGCAGCCTGCTCTCACCAAGAATGATACCACAGTATAAAGAAAAAAATCTCTATTTCAACAATTGGCTAAGTTTCTGGTGTCATTCAAAGGGGATCCAGTGTCTGTCCACCTGGGATGACATGCTTGACAAGCCACGCTGCTTCGTTAGAGACAGCTTGCAACTGTCACTGTTAGGCTTTCAAAAACTGCCAAGGCTGTTGCCACCCCCATAGTGCCTTTTTTAGGCAAGGCTCAAAAGACAAACCCACCGCCGTAAATAGCACAAGTAACAAAAAACTGAGGGTAATGCTACTCAATGCCAGAAGTCTAAACCTCAAAATGCACACACTCGAGGCACTCCTCAGTATGGAGAAAATCGATATATGTGCAGTAACAGAAACCTGGTTTAAGGCTCCAGAGAGCACCCCAGCACTACCAGGCTACAACTCATACCATATATTTCGGCCACAGAACCCAAACCGAAATACAAAATCTGGGGGCGTATCCATATTCATCAAGGATACCCACAACTCCAGGTTAGTGGCACAGCACGATGCTTCAGAGATCATCCACGTGCAACTAACAATGGGCAAAACTGCAATTCAAATTGTAGCTTGCTACAGATCACCCACCATGTCCCAGAATCCCAATTCTGCATTTCTGGAAACACTGGGAAACATAAAGGTCCTACTAAACACACTAATATTGGGTAATTTCAATTACCCAAACATTAACTGGGAGAACTACTCAAGTACCACCCTTGCCCAACTTTTCCTAGAATTTATAAACTCAAACACCCTGGTTCAACTGGTCAACACTCTCACCAGAGGTGACAACATATTGGACCTGGTCATCACCAACATGAGCGACCGGTGTTCCACACCAGAGGTCAACCCCTCACTGGTTAGATCTGACCATAAACAAATCACTTTGGATATCCATATTCCGCTCCCACCCCCGGATAAGAAAACCACCATGAAAAACTTTTCAAAAGCAAACTTCATGTTACTTAAGACCGAGGTGGAAAGTTTCAAAGCCCCGATGTTGAAGGATAACACTGTCCAAGCTGCAAAATCCTTTACTAATGCATTCTATGGGCAGCTACAAGAATGTATGGATCGTGCCATCCCAAGCAAAACCAAGACTCACTCCTCCAAGAAAAGGAAACCAGTCTGGTGGACTCCTGCCATAAACAAGTTATACAATAGAAGGAGGAAACTAGTACAGAAAAGAGTAAAATCCCAAGAAGGGAAGACATCCCTGATCAGTATCAGCAAGAAACTACGATCCTCATAAAATCATCCAAGGCAAGCTTTGAAAGAAAAATTGCCAAGGACTCCAAAGATAACCACAAGGCATTCTTTAGCTATGTCAAGAATCTACGTGGCAATGCTCAGATCTGCTCGGAGTTAGTGCAGAATGGCACAAAATACACGGAACTGACCAATATCACCAACATCCTGGCAGACAGGTTCAGCGCAAACTTCACCCCCCTCTCACCCCCAAAAAGGCCCATAACCATACCAGAAGAATGTAGAGTCCCTGAAATCACAGACACTCAGGTTAAAACAGCCCTCTCCAAAGCCAAAAACACAGCATCAATGGGACCGGACGGTGTCTCAGGCTGTGTCCTACCTGAGCTCAAAGACGAACTAACCCCTCACCTAAACACACTGTTCAAACTCAGCCTCTCCACAGGCTACATACCCAGAGAGTGATGCACAGCAACGGTTATTCTGCTCCACAAAGGTGGAACCACAACAGACCCCGGGAACTATCACCCTATAAGCCTGACTAGCTTGGCCTGCAAGGCTATGGAGCGCGTCATCATGGAACTCATTAAATGAGACATTGGGAGCCTCCAAACACTGGACCCTACCCAGTTTGGCTTTAAGGGCAGATCATGCCTCCTAAACCTGGTGGACTTCTTTGAGACAGTCAACAAGGCTATAGATGAGGGAAAGGTGGTACACACAGCCTACCTAGACCTCGCTAAGGCCTTCAACACCATTCCCCATTCTGGTATTATAGACAAGCTCACCAGCCTGAACATAAACCCCTACTTCACAAGATGGGTTGCCAACTGGCTCATGGACAGAACCCACATGGTGAGAGTTGCGGGAGCTAGGTCCGACTCTAAACCGGTTACAAGTGGCGTTCCCCAGGGCTCAGTCCTAGGACCCCTCCTTTTCGGCATATACTTCTCAGAGGTACAGGAAAGCACAGGAGGACTATGGTTGACCAAGTTCGCAGACGACTGCAAACTAGGGGCTAGAATTGACTCTCCGGCTGACACAGACATCCTCCAAAAGAGTCTCACTGAGATGGTTACCTGGTGTAAAAATCATGTCCTCAAGCTAAATGCCAAAAAGTGCATAGTCATCCCCTTTGGAAAAAACAAAGTACCCACAAACTACCACATAGGAGGTAGTCCCCTAAATATGGAAGACATAATAAGGGATCTGGGGACCCAAGTAGATAGTAATCTCACCTTTGATAATCACATTTCCAAAGTGGTTAGAAAATCCTTCTACGTGGCCCACCTAATCACAAAAGGGTTCGCATCTAGATCAAAAGAGGTCATTGTGCCCCTCTACTTATCACTCATCAGACCTATCATAGAGTACAACATCCCATTTGGGATGTACTTTACAAGACACCTGCAACAGCTGGAAAGAACACAGAAGTACCTCACCAAGAGGATGACTGGCCTCAGACAGATGCCCTATGCAGCTCGACTGAAGAAACTCCAGCTGTACTCGGTTGCATACCGTCTACTCAGAGGTGATCTCTGCCTGACATACAAGGCCATGTCCAACCCAGAATTGATGGACATGCTCCACCTAAAGAAAATCTTATCCCCTCGAGCAACACGCTCTAGGGATCTAAACCTCACAACAACAATAAATAGGACGTGATGGAGGGATAGATTCCTGTCCCAGAGACTTCCCATGCTTTGGAACAAGATCCCAATCTACATTAGGCAGAGCTCCTCACTAACACTCTTCAAAAGAAACCTTGATGAGTGGATGGGATACAGAAAGTTTACCTCGGGGATCACTTCAGTGGCTCTGCTGGACAGAGACACAGGGAACTAATCTAAGGGGGTGTCGAAAGCCAACACATTCTGGCTAGGCTTATAAATGCCTTCGGGAAGATAGCCTAGTACCAACCTATGAACCTATGAACCTATGATAATAACTCAGAATGATTCCATCAATATTTATACATCCCTAAGTGTGGTAAATATCATTTAGTAGCTACCTTTGTCCATTAGTAGAGTAGGGGGGTAGTTCTGGGATAATTTTTTTATATTCCATCCATAGATCCACGTTATGCTTGAATACAGATAGAGATGAGTTTGTTTTCAAATAGAAATTTTATAGATTTTGCATTACATATATATCACAAACAATTGCAATTTAGCAATGAACAGTAATATAGAGGAGGACATACAATTACTAACTATATACAATATGTACAATAATGCTGCTTAGGGATAATATGACCCCTGGAAATAAACTTAGTGAAAAACATATATGAAAGAAGGTAAGTACTGTAACTGAACACAATGTATTACTCTTAATTTGAAACACAAAGATCAGATAGAGGGGAAAACTTAATACTTATCCTGAGCCACAAAACAAGCGGGGTATGGAGAAAGAGGGGAAAAAGAGAGAATTAAAGAAGCATATACAGGAAGAGCATTTAGTAGTGATGTGCCACCTCAGTTTACAAGAACTTGGTTGGCAGTCAAATGCTCGAATATGGCATTCCAGAATTTCTAGAAATAAACACATTTATGGGAGTTTGTTATTAGAAGATTTTGAGAAGTAATGTATTTAACAGCTATACTCCTAAACCCTCTCCAGGACATCTTAGTATGATCTAGCCAATGTTCAGTAATGTAGAATTTGACCAGTAAACAAAGTGTTATTAAGATATGAAATCTTAATTTTGATATTTTAAGATTAGTAATATGTAACAATGCCATCTCCCACAAGAGGGTTGATTTTTGATACCCCATCTTGTCAAGTCTCACCTTGAGAGGGCACCAAATACTGCGAGAGTATCTACAAAACCATATTATATGTAGAATGTCAGCATGGGGGTAGGAGCAACAGGGGCATGCAGTAGAAACATTCAGGTTAAATTTATTTAAGTGAATGGGAGTCATACCTCTCAACCTGGAAACATCAAAAATCTGGACAAGGCCCATGAAAAACAGGTGCAAATCTGTACGCTGATTAACATACAATTTGCATACATAATTAAATAACCCCGCCCACTCCAATGGAATTGTGGGTTACCAACTTTCAAAAGCAAACTGAAGAACAGACTATATATATATATATATAGAGAGAGAGAGAGACAGACAGAGAGGGAGCATGACAGTAGTGTAAGCCATTGGCATCTTACACAGCTTCTCGCACTTATTTTCAATTTCAGTTTTTTTTTGGGGGGGGGGGGACAAAAGGCCAAAAAACCAGGTACACATTTTAAGCATTGCTTATATAATTTTGGAATTTGCTAGACTAAAATGTGTCACCACCATGTATTTCACTGCCAAGTTTTGAACCCAGGATGTGCACTACAGTCAGAGCAACATACTACAATGCCAAATCAGCAGTTCCCAGAAAGACAGGAAGACTGAAACTTAAAATGACCATCATTTAGTGAATTCAGTTCTCACTTCTCACCATAGCCCTCAATCTCTTAGCACAAAAAACCTGGACAAAACCAATAATTGGGGAATACAGCCCCTACATAAGGACAACTTTCAAATACTGATGTTATAAACTTAGAAAATCGCTAGAATAAAAACATTTTTGTTACCATTTATTGTCTGAAGAATATGAAGTCTGAAATTCAAATGCCTGTCATTATTTAGTTTATTCAATCCTTCTGTGATTTGCCAAAAAAAACATGAAAAACACAGATTTAATGAGGAATAGAACAAAAATATGAGACATAAATTCACAAGTGGTAGTGGCTAGAGAATTTAGGCTGTTTTTACCTTGTACCCAAGGTACAGGGTTTGAGCCTGAGTACCTCTAGCCACCAGGTGTATTCAGTTGGGGGCATTTTCACACACACACACACACACACACACACACACACACACACACACACACACACACACACACACACACACACACACACACACGTTCCCCACCAGCAGCTGACACACACACAAGTTCCCCACCAGCAGCTGACACACACACACAAGTTCCCCACCAGCAGCTGACACACACACACAAGTTCCCCACCAGCAGCTGACACACACACACAAGTTCCCCACCAGCAGCTGACACACACACACAAGTTCCCCACCAGCAGCTGACACACACACACAAGTTCCCCACCAGCAGCTGACACACACACACAAGTTCCCCACCAGCAGCTGACACACACACACAAGTTCCCCACCAGCAGCTGACACACACACACAAGTTCCCCACCAGCAGCTGACACACACACACAAGTTCCCCACCAGCAGCTGACACACACACACAAGTTCCCCACCAGCAGCTGACACACACACACAAGTTCCCCACCAGCAGCTGACACACACACACAAGTTCCCCACCAGCAGCTGACACACACACACAAGTTCCCCACCAGCAGCTGACACACACACACAAGTTCCCCACCAGCAGCTGACACACATACACACACGTTCCCCACCAGCAGCTGACACACATACACACACACACACACACACACACACAAGTTCCCCAGCAGCAGCTGACACACACACACACACACACAAGTTCCCAACAAGCAGCTGACAAACATACACACACGTTCCCCACCAGCAGCTGACACACATACACACACGTTCCCCACCAGCAGCTGACACACACACAAGTTCCCCACCAGCAGCTGACACACACACACAAGTTCCCCACCAGCAGCTGACACACACACACACACAAGTTCCCCACCAGCAGCTGACACACACACACACACACACACACACACACACAAGTTCCCCACCAGCAGCTGACACACACACACACACACACACACACACACACACACACACACACACAAGTTCCCCACCAGCAGCTGACACACACACACACATACCAGTTCCCCACCAGCAGCTGACACACACACACATACCAGTTCCCCACCAGCAGCTGACACACACACACACAAGTTCCCCACCAGCAGCTGACACACACACACATACCAGTTCCCCACCAGCAGCTGACACACACACACATACCAGTTCCCCACCAGCAGCTGACACACACACACATACCAGTTCCCCACCTGCAGCTGACACACACACACCAGTTCCCCACCAGCAGCTGACACACAGACACACCAGTTCCCCACCAGCAGCTAACACACACACACCAGTTCTCCACCAGCAGCTAACACACACACTAGTTCCCCACCAGCAGCTAACACACACACCAGTTCCCCACCAGCAGCTAAATACATTTTGGCAATCTTTAAATATCCACAACTGATGTGTGAAGCATTATAAAGTAAAACAGACTTACCTGAAGCATGGACAACAGCACATAATGCTGATAGATCAGCTATAACAAAAATATAATTAAACAATCATTGCCCTTTACTATGGTTCAAATAAGTACCAGTCCTAAAACTGGTGGCGAAACAATGTTGATCATTTAAAAAAAAATCAAGTTTTCATCTTCTTTCTTAAGTCAAAAGCTCTTGTGACTTGAAATGCAGCCAAATGGATATCAGCCTTTATTTCAATAAATGCTATAATAAGCCATATATACAGTCAGTCTATACACTGCCTACAAAATCCATTAAGTTTCTTCAAGGGAACATTAAGCAGTATACTAAATTTATGCAGCAACAAAAAGTCATCATCACTGCAGAGTTCAACATGGATATACTTGGATCAAAGCATCCACAAATCAACATTTCAGCCAAAAATAGCCTTACCCAAGAAGTTATCAACCCCAGAAGACCAAGCTCCACATTTCAGTGTATATAAAATCTGTCCACCTTCCCCAGCATAAGTGATCACCTTCACAATGACACTTTAAACTTTAAAATAATTTCTAAAACTAGAGAGGATGATGTTATCTCTGACCTAAAAGCAAGCTGACTGACCTCACAAATACAACTCAAAATTCAAATGTTACTCTCCACTACTTTAATTCAGCTGGTATAATACTGATGTTAAATAAACACTTCACCTTCACTAAAATTAGGGCACATGGACACAATGCTCATGCATTACATCAATAAAATCCCTACTAAACAGCAGAAATTAGAATACGGTAATGAACAAACAGCTCTAAATACTAGACAAATGACATTTCAGTGTATATAAAATCTGTCCACCTTCCCCAGCATAAGTGATCACCTTCAAAATGACCACTTTAAACTTTAAAATAATTTCTAAAACTAGAGAGAATGAGGTTATCTCTGACCTAAAAGCAAGCTGACTGACCTCACAAATACAACTCAAACAGTTCAAATGTTACTCTCCACTCTTTTAATTCAGCTGGTATAATACTGATGTTAAACACTTCACCTTCACTAAAATTAGAGTACATGGACACAAAGCTCATGCATTACATCAATAAAATCCCTACTAAACAGCAGAAATTAGAATATGGTAATGACCAAACAGCTCAAAAAATCCCAGAACATATTTTATGAGCTAGAAAAGAAATGCAAATAAGCCATCAAGGAATGTAAATACACTAACCTTCATATCAAACTCTCTTGGTCATACTCCTAAGCCATTCTGAAAAGTAACAACACGTGGCACAATTAAAAAATAACAAAATCATCTTCCCCTAGCCCCTACACATGACCGGCACAGTTTCTTGATTTGATAAAGGCCATAACATTTCCCACTTCCATAATAAACAACATCTCTCAAACACCGTCCCAGATCCCCTAACAACAATAATAGTCTACTCCTACTGACCAGCCAATATGCCAATATTTTACTCTAAATTATCACACTGAAAGCCATGAGGAAAATCATAAAGACTTCAAACTAAATCCAAACCTTAATGACATTCATAAAGAATTCATTAAACTAGCAAATTGACCCCTCTTCCAACCTCTTGAAATCATACCTCTCAAGTGCACCGAATTACTCGTTTTTTACCGAGTTTAGGGGTTCAAATAATGGGGTGCCATTATTCCCATGTAGCACCTCTTCATTCCCGATTTTTTTTTTAATATTTTTCTTTCGCGCTTTTGGAGCTGACGTCATCACGTGCACGATGACGTCAGCTCCATCAGCCTGTCTGAATTGAGCTCATTCAGCTCAAGGGCACACATTTCTGGCTGGCTGTGGAAATAACTATTTCTGGTACTGCCGTGCTGTGAACTGAACTGAACTGACTTAAGAATCAGACAGGTACTATTGCATTGTAACTGAAGTGCTTCTCTCGCAGACTTATGTGAACTTGGTCAAGCCACTTCTTTTTCGTTAACTGAAGTCATTTGGTCATATCTGTTGAGCTCTTTCGCTAACTGAAGTTATTGTTAAGTTTCTCACTGCCGTTTCTTCTAACTGCTATGGTCGTATTTGTTGAATGGACTGCTTGAAATGTTCTGTGTCTCGTGGCACCCCATTATTTGAACCCCAAAACTCGGTAAAAACCGAGTAATTCGGTGCAGTTGAGAGGTATGATGGGAGTGAAGTATAGGTTATTGGTAATCATAAATTGTGTATAAGCAAGCTTTTTAAAAGGGGAGAATAGGAGGGTGGATTTAATAGCTGATATCTTATGTTCTTCTAATAAATTCAACCCTTGTTGGTTCCAGTAATCCGCGTATACAATTTTATCTTGATATAGAATTGTGTTTATAAGGTTATAAGAGAGGGACAGCATACTCTTCTTGCTGGCTAAGATTTGCAACAACTTAGAAACCTGGTTGAAGTCAGATTCAGCAATAGTGAGATCTTGAAGTAGAGATGCAATAATTTCCCTTATTTGCAGCAGAATTATGATGTATTTTTTAGATAAATTTAAGATATCTTGCAATTCTGTTAGCAATGAATCTCTATGCTTATGAATATCCCAAAGTGTGTATTCTTCTATCAGAGGGTAGTCGACCAGATTAACCATGCTCCTATTCAGTTTGAGATTGGGGTTTAGGTGGATGGGTTGGAATCAGAGCAGAGCTTTTTCTAGTTTCTGGGATTCAAATATCTCTTGAAAAGATTAGATTTTATCCTTTAACACATTCACTCCAATGGAACTCTTGAAGTTTGCACTGTAAAATTCCAATGGGCGGAGCTTAAAAGTTTTGAAAAAATTAAATTATGTCCTCACATTTCAAACAAATGTTCATACCTCTGAAACCAGAGGGATTATGAAAGAAGTATATATGGCAAACTCTTCAGCACAAACTATTTTTATAGCGGTAGTATTCTTTAAGTTCTAGGTCTTAAAACAAATTTTGTAAGTCACAGTAAACACAGTAACTATTACAATTGTAATATTTTGTAAACAACTTACAATATTTCTGCATCCTCTCAAGTTACACACATACTGTCAATAGGATTTTATTCATCTAGCTGAGAGCTTTAATTTGAGGCTAAGGAGTTCTATCTGTGTTGCTTGTTTTTGAGATATTTAGAAAAATGCAAAAATTATATCTATGTAAATTAACATCATAAAAACAAAACTTAATATCTATTTACCAGCACTAGACAGAGGTCAAATATTAATGCAGTTCTGTTTCCTATTTTTTAAGCTTTAAGATGAAATGTTTTAAAACCTGATACATAGCATGGTTTTGGAATTATTGATGTAAATATGAACCAGCAATATTTGATGCCTAGAGGTGTCACTAGGAAATAACTGGATATGCACTTGGAGGCGTCACTCGAATGATGCAGCTTTAATTTCCTAAGAATTAATGGGCCTAAGAAAGGGAGACCTTTGGGGTTTAAATTATTATTCAGGGCATGATTATACCACATTTTTTTCCCAGAGGGGAGTCCATATTAAGTTGTTTGGATGGTAGTTGGCAACTGTAATTAGTCTATTGGCATACAGGATTCTATAATAAAGTTGCAGGTTTGGCATACCTAGGCCTCCTCTAGCTTTTGGAAAAGTAAGTCTTTGATATGACACTCTTACTGATTTTGGGTGCCAGATGAACTTCGCAAAGGCTTTGTGAATTTTAATGAAGAATGCATTAGGAATGGAGGAGCGAGATGCATGCAAGTGATAGAGAAGCTTTAGGAGGGTGTTCATTTTAATGATAGATGTTTTAGATAACATAGGCTGTTTTATCTGTTGCCATCTGGACATGTCTTGGGAAAGTACCGACCATACTTTAGTTAAATTGGAATGCAATGCTGAAGAAGAGGAGTGGTCATAACAGATCCCTAGATATTTGAAGGAGTATACCATGTAAAAGGGAGAGTCTGGAAAGAGGTTTCCCCTATGAGCTGCAGGATTGATCGGGAAAATATAGGATTTGTTTTAGTTAATTTTATAGTCCGAAATATGTGCAAAGGTATTTAAGGTAGTGGCTAACTTCTTGGTATCTGACAAGGGATGCTCAAAATATAGATTCAGGTCATCTGCAAATGCGGTCAAGCTTATCCTGGTATGCAGTATTTTGGGTATTTAATGGTGTGTTTTTTGCAATATGGATAAGAAGAAAGGTTCTAAGGTATAAGTTGAAAAGAACAGGGGAGAGGGGGCACCCTTGTCTGGTGCCATTTGAGATTTTTATTGGCTGTGAGAATTTCTTGTTGATAAATAGGCATGTGTAGGAGCTATTGTATAGAATTTTGATAATATTGATAAACTCAGGGGATATATCAGTATAAGATAGTACTGTAAACAGAAAGTTCCAGTTGACCCTATCAAATGCCTTACATGTATCCAGTATCATTGCATATCTTGGATTTTTATCTTTCTTGGTAAGGCTAATCATGGTTTCCATAGTCAGAGTATTGTCCCAGGTTGTCTCTTGGACATGAAACCTGCTTGTTCTTTAGATATTATGGAAGGGATTACTTTTTTTAAGTCTTTCAGCTAATACGGATGATAGAATTTTAATGACAACGTTCATTAGGGAGATTGGCCTGTAGTTATTAAAGTTTGATTTATCCAGGTTATTTTTGGGGATTAGTATGGTCTTTGAGTGGTTAATGTAGAGGTCTGATATAGCGTTGAGGGATATACAGTTAAATAGCTTAAGTAGAATGGGAGCTAAATTATCTTTAAAGGTTGTATAGAAATCTGGAGAGTATCCATCTGGACCTGGATCTTTCCCTAGCTTAAGGTTTCCAATGGCATTTACAACGTCTTGTTGACTCAGTGGGGCAGATAGGATTACTTTCTGTTCTTCATTTAGCTTTGGGAATGTGATGCTGCTGAGATAGTCTTTTATCTCTGTGACTGCGGTTTGGTGATTGTTACTAGCATAAATACCTTAATATACTTGCTGGAATAAATGAGTAATTTGAGTATCTGGTTTATAAAGTGTACCTTGATAATAGATAAGGGCTATGCTGGGTGATTCCTGTTTATTTTCAGTTAGCCTGGCTAGTGCTTTGGAGGGGATTTGTATCCATTCAGAGTATTTTGTTATAAATCTTAATTCTTGTAGGGAGTAGTTGAATTGGTGTAGGTCAAATAATTCCCTTTGCTTATCTATCATTTCATTTTCCATTGCTAAAGTGTGGTTCACTTGAAGCTTATCGTCTAATTCTCTAATCTCAGACATTAGGCGGTTCTCCTTTTCTTTCCTCTTTTTTTTTTTTAAATATGTGGATTTTTGAATAAATATTCCTCTAAGTACAGCTTTACACGCTGCCCATTGGATGTCATATGGGATATCCGTCTTACGAGGGTCAGTATTAAACTCCGTTAGAACTGCGGCTACCTCATCAGTAACTGTGGGGTTATGTAAAACATTATTATTCAGGGACCAGTTAAAACCTTTATTTAGTGAGGATGGGTTATGTGCAAAGTTTATCATTAAAGCAATCTTTGAGTGGTCTGAGAAAAACCTGGGCTCAACTAAATATTTTGTTTGCCAATTTGTTAGTATTTCTGACATTAGAAACCATGTGTGACCAAGAATTATGGCATCTAGAGAAATATATGTAGTTATTGTTGTTCTGAGTGTCATCACCAAAGGATATAGGGTCAACCAGTCCAAAGTCCGGGATTAAATCCATCAAAGCAAGGGAAGCTTGTGTATTGTACAATTTAGATTTGCTACAGCGGTCAATGCTAGGGTCAATTACTGCATTCCAACCCCCCCCCCCCCAGGATATGATAATAATTGGGGAAGTTAATTAAGATGTTATAGACTTTCAGAATTAATTCCTGTTGTCCTGAACATGGTTCATAGAGGTTTAAGAACAATATTGGTTTAGTAAGCAGTGGGGTTAGGCACGTGAAATAACACCATTACCCTCCTGGTCTGTACCCTTGTCTAGAATGGAAGGTTCAAATGAGTTTTTAATAACAATTTCTACCCCTTTAGAATTACAATTTTTTCCTTCTGAAATAATGTCTTTTATCCATTTCCTGTTCTTATCATTTATCCATTCCTCTTCTACCATATGTGATTCTTGAATATAACAGACATCTGCTTCTGATTTTAAGAGAAGGTGCATTAGAATATTTCTTTTATTTTTGTCCTGGAGTCCTCTAACATTCCAGGAAATTATTTTCCACACCTTATCTATATTTATGAGGGCCTCTGGTTAAGTTAATGATGTTTATGAGATGACCAAGAAGCAGAGAACTATTGTGTGGCTCAAGACTAATTCGCAAGTTAGGTACATGTGTAATAGCTAATGAGAATGCAGCACCGAACTCTCGCAAAACTACCCCTGTGCCTAACCACTTAACCTCTAAATATGAGAGAGAGAAAAAGAAAAGAGAAACAAGTAAACATGTCTTTGAAACAATTAGGTACTTAACAAAAATAGGATAACTAAATTTACATATTATGTACATCATTGATTCAATTCCAAATGTCGTCATCAGGTACTCTTCTTAGCATATCCATCTAGCTCTTGACTAAAGGTTCTGCCAGTTATAGTAGGTATACTGTTGCATAAGTATCAACCCAAATATAGTTGTTAGGCATTTTATAAATAGGGTGATATATGAGAACTAAAATCACACTTCAGTACAGGGAGAAAAAGTAGAGAAGAGAAATACTGAAGATCCAATTTATGTATATACGAGGAGAAAAAAAAAAAAAGGAAAGTTATTGTACATCTGTTATATGTTACCGCATCACAGCAAGAAATTCTCCGGTATGATCCTCGGCTGGGGAGCCTTCTGTGCGTAGTCTGCATGTCCTCCCTGTGGTCACGTGGGTTTCCTCCAGGTGCTCCGGTTTCCTCTCACATCCCAAAGATATGCTGTAGGTGGATTGGACACTCTAAATTGGCCCTAGGTGTGAGTGTGTGCATGTGTGTGTCTTCTGTGGAAGGTTGGGCGCCAGGCTGGCAACTCGACACTGTAAAACTCCACTGCCAATCATGAGCGGACAGGTGATCTGCTGTGGTGACCCCTAACCGTGAAAAGCCGAAAGAAGAAGAAGGATTGTACATCTGTTATATATGGATGATGTATAAAGATATGTGCAAGTGTTAATAGAGATATCAAGCAGAACAAAATGGACCTACGTAGATATTGCACATTGTTCTTAAACATAACACAGTTAACAGTAAAACTAAACCTACCCTACAACTCACGTCGGTTAAGACCTGTTATGCTGTTCAGGTTTCGACAAAAAACAGTAAATGCTTATTCACACAAAGTTCAAAGCATAGCCTTTCCTTCATAGATCATACATTTATCTTTCATCCACAGTTTTTGAGTTTATGAACTCAGCACAATGTAGAACAGCTCATGCTTTCCCCAATAAAGCATTTCGTTGCAACCTAGCCGATGGATAGAACAGACATTATCTAGATAAATTTGGTAACCCAGGGTCATCAGACAGAAATGCCTTGGTTCTTTACATCTTTGCTTAGTTGACAGTCTTAAGTCGAGTCAACTATCTTGGGTAGAGATAAAGGTGAATAACACCTAATAAAGCATAGAGCAGGACTGCATTAAACTGTCAATTAGGTCTCTATGTTCATGTCTCTATCTCTATAGGGATAGTATCACGAAGCACGATCTTTAGTAAAGAGATGAGTTTAATTAATTTAACTTGACAAAGTGCATAACTCGTATGCTCACATCAAGTTCAGTTTTGCATACCAAAAGTAGTCCTCACCTTTGTATTTTCAGAGGCATTGCTCAGTGATCCGTCATTCTTTTTGTCCGCGTCTTTCTATAGTTAGGGAGGACCATGTTTCCGAAGTCCGGCAAGTATTTGTAGAGGAAACGTCACCGATTTTCGTTGAATGGGCTGAGCAGGCAGGAAGTTCTTTTTTTTCCTTTTTATTGATGTACTTGCCTATTAGGGTCGAACAATGTCACCGCTCATCAGTCCCCCTGGCTACATCACATTGGTACAATCATTCCTGAGAGCTAAAATTAATAGCAGATTCTTCCGTTACATTAAATTCACCTTACTTTGTAAAGGTTGATATGTGGCTGAGTTAAGGTCAGAAGGTTGGGACCAGGAGAACTAAGAATTAACTCTGGTAAGAACTTTTGAAGTATTCACTGTATTCATGCTTCCACTGCTTTTCCAAAGCACTTCAGAAATATAAGATTAGCTTCCTTGGGCGAAGCCATGGTAAATTTTGTGTCATTATAATAAAAAGACAGAATAGTAGGAAAGCTCATCTAGAACTTAACCTTGCGTTTAATAAGGTCTGCACAATATGGAGTGAGTTTGCAGCGCTTTTCCTTGATTTCTTGGGGGAGATCCTGGGAAATAGAAATTGTATAAGTGTTCCATGTATAGTGTTTTTGTTTTTTATATGCAGAGAGGATAACTTGCAAATCTAGATGATTAAGGAGCTTCATGTAAATGGATCTTGGGGTTTTAGTGCCTTCGTTTTTTTGAAGAGCTCGGTGTGCCCTTTCAATTACGCATTCAGTCGGAGGGTCTCTTGGTTGCAGTAGAGAGATAAAGATTTGTTTAAGAGTTGGGAGCAGTTGATTTTGCTCATATTTTTCTGGCAAGCCCCTAATAATGAGATTGTTCTATCTGTTCCTTGCTTCTAGATCCAGAATTTTCAACTGTATGTCGGTTAATGCCTTGTATTTGTTTTTTTAATTCTGCCTTTAGATGTTCGATTTCCATCTCATTAGATTTGGTTCTCCCCTCTACTAGGTCCAGTCATTCAGCAATTTGATTAATTATACCTCCAAAAGTATTTAGTTGTTTCAAGAAGCCTTGGACAGCAGATTGCAGAGGTAAAAAGGCACTTTTCAGATCCTCCATATGTATGGTGTTTTCAGCCTTTTGTTTTGTGCAGTCTTTTACTTGTTCTTTCTGTACTTTAGATGTTTTTTGTCTTTTTGATATAACTTCTTTCTCTGGGCATGCTATTGCTGATAATTTGGTTTTAGAAGTTTGAGTGTCCATGCCTTCTATTTCTTTAGGCATGTTCTCACCTTGGCTTTTCTTAATTTCAGCTCTCGTGGCTGCTGTCTGTTGCTGAGGTGCTGAAGCCTTCAGGCCTCTATTATGCACATGGAAACTTGTGCTGGTAGCTGTTAGTAAAACTATATTTATCTTTCAGATTTCAAGATTTTGAAGGTAAGTAAGGTGAAGTCAGGATCAGTGCATGTTCTCTACTTCTGTGGGATATTCGTATATCACAATTTGCTGACTATTGCAGTGTTTCCAGAAATTTGGGTAAGAGTTTTGTGGAGAGGGTGCTGCTCAAATGACCACCATCTTGTAATCTAGATAGAGATGAGCTTTATTTTACTTGGATGGAGAGTCTGCTCCAGAGCAGTGCTATTCTCTGCAAGGTATACCTTTATCTCCATACTATTCTATTTATGTTGCAGAGGAGGTTTCAGTCCCTGGATTGAGTGTTTCTAGTGCTGTTTGATTTGATGATTTGCAGAAGGTCTATTAGGGCTGGGTCAGAGGATGCCTTAAGTGCCAGACACAGATCAAGTGTTAGCAGTCTGTAAGATGCTGAGGTAGCACTATGGTTTTGAGATGGTCCTTGTATGAAATTGTTTAAGCAGAATATCCTTTTTGTACGGTAGCTCTGTGGGCATTCCAGCTGTTGCATATGAGGTACATGCAAAGGGGGCATTATTCTTAGTAACTGGCCTTATGAGGGTTTAATAAAGGGAGACAATGACATCCTCTGATGTAGGAGCAATCCTGTTGTTAATAAGTTGTGGAATATAGAAAGACTTCCTCACTACAGTGGACACATGGTGGTCAAAAGCTGGGTTGCTATCCACGTAAGTTCCCAAATCTCAAATGACTGGGTTATCTCTTAGGGATGTCTTCTCAATGTGGCAGCTCTCTGGGGGAAGAGGCTTACCTATGGATTCAGTAATACATTTTTTGGCATTTAGCTTTAGTCCATAATTCTGGCACCTTTTATTTGTTTGAGACCATACTTCCAGCAAGATGGCAAAGCCTTTTGGGGATTCTATAACTGCCCTCAATTTGCAGTCATTCACAAACTTAGTCAATCATAGTCCTTTAATTGTTTGTTTATGTCTTTTGGCTTTTCCTGGTTAGGGGTCGCCACAGCGGAACTCCGGTCTGCTAATGATTGGTAGTGGAGTTTTACGTACCGGGTTACCAGCCCTGACGCACAACCTTCAACGAAGGCACACCCCATTCACGTATGCCTCCACACAGAAGATGCTCTAGCTGAGAATCAAACGGGACAACGTCTTGCTATGAGGCAACAACGCTACCTTAATATTGGCTTTAAATTCAGAAAAGTAGATTGGAAACAGGAGAGGTTCTAGCACCAAACTTGGGGATATCCAATGGTGACTGGTCTTTTTGTGAAGGTAGCTTTCACTATTTTGATCTCTCTTGCTTACTATCTGTAAGCCAGTTGATGATGCAGTGGGTAATGTAGGAGTTTATTATTAGTTTGCTTGACTTTTTTATTATGCCCAAGTGGGGTATTTGTGTCAAAGGCCTTGGTCAAGTAGAGGTAGGTGCTGTGCACTGTTTTATCTTCACCATTGTCTTGGTGACTCTTCCAAGAAGTTCACCAAGCTGAGTAAGCATGACCTGCCTTGACAAACCTGAACAGAGATGGACCCAGTGTTTGGAGGTTCCCTGTGTCCTTTTTGATTAACTCCATGATGATCCTTTCCATATCTTTCCCTATGTGGCTCTTCAGACTTGTAGCTCTGTAACTGGGTAACCATTTGAAATGTCAGGACCCATTAAAGCAAGTCTCAAAATAAGGAGACTGAATGCTTGAAAAATCGGACTTACATATACTAAGTCCAGGATGACCATTTCTTAGAGTATTCCCTTTTCTCTGAGGTATGGAGTTGGTATATGTAAGTTCAGGGGGGTGAGGGGGGCTCAAAGGGGAGGCTTTCCACCTGCAAAAAGAAGTGTTAAGGAGAAGAATGATCTTTGAGACTCACTCTCCTCCTGCGCTTTCTTTTTATTTTCAGCATGTCAGCATTTTGAGTGCTGACATTTCAGTAGGGAGCCCTGTAGTTGCCTTGAACAGTGGACAGCCCTCCCTTGTGCGGGGTGATGTGTGCTGTTGTTCTCCAGTTGCTTGGTACAAAGCCTGTGTTGAGGCTGAGTTTAAGTAGTACAGTTAGGGCTTAGCTGAACCATTTCTCATGATATTCAGTATGAATCGGGGGATATTGCCAGGACCCACTGATAATTGAAATTCTCAAGAATAATATTTCATTCTATGGTGAGGAACTCAAGTTTGTTTGGATATGTCTCATGCATTGTGGGTATCATAGAAGGTTGTAAGAAATGGCAAGGGATCATATTGATAATTAATAGGATATGGATCGTTTGGGCTCTTGCTATGTAAGCCTAGATATGATGAAATTGCAGGGGAAAAAAATTATGGACACACCACCACCAGCTGTAACAGGGACAACCTCATTACAGGTCTGAATGCATGATGGCAGCCATTTCATCCTAGTAGGGAGAGTGTATTATGACTGTATTGAAGCCGTGTTTCATTGATGATGCAAATGTCCTACTTTTCAGAGTCAGGAAGGCTTCTAGTGAGGGTATTTTCTGAGGCTTCTAGCATTAAGCAGCACTACTTTTAAAATGTCCCCCTTTAGTTAAGCAAGCCTGACAAATGGAGCAGACTACTATTCGTTGAAAAAAGTATTTTGGAGGTGGAGAAATTTTGTCAATATACAAAAACCCAGAGGAAGAAGATGCAGGCTGTCCTTTGCACAACAGTTAAGTCTTTGTTTGCCCTGAGGCAGTCAACTGTCTAGTTCCAGATACCTTTTGTTAACCAGATAGACGCTAGAGGATAGACAATATCTTTTTAGGGACAACCCAGGAGCAATGTTTGGTTAAGTGACTTGATAAAAGTCATACATTAGGCAAATTAGGGCTGAGGGACTCAAAACCTTGTACCACAGAAAGTACAGCTCACAGACTTAATCCTCTGTGTCAGCTGTTAGATTTGGCACAATTCTGACATCCTTGGAATGACATCAACATATAACCATTCATTCTATAACCATTTATTCAAGTCAGTTACATTCTTTCTATATTATGACAAAAGATAGGGTGCTGCTCAAGATTAGTTGTATATCAGCCTTGTATGCATACTCAGAGAGCTCCATCATGTGTCCCTTCATATAATCAAGGAATGCATGCCTCAGGTTGTTCGTGGTCACATGAACACCACCCATGTCATATGTGTACTTAGGGATAAGAGACCTGAGTGACCTAGTAACCTGTCATATCCTTGTCCCAAGAGGCAGCTCACCATCACATTTCCTTGTTCAGCCTAGTAAGTGGCCTGCTTACATATCTCACTATGGTGTAATCTATTACTAGGACAATTCCAAGCATAGTGGATGGTCCAAGAAGCCTTAACTGCTCAGTTGCACCCATCTTGGCTGGTGTGTTAGACGGTTCATTAAGTGCATTTCATTATTTATTTATTTAATTTTGTTTACTGGGGCAGATCACTGATCAAATCTGATCATTTGCAGGTTCAACCCGGGTCACATGCATACATAGTAACAACAATAAAGTAACATTAAAGGTATAACTAAATTGCACAGCAAAGTCACATAATATAACATAGATGTAAAAAGATTTATGAAGAAGCAGGATGAGGGGTATACAATGCATAATACAGATGTTAACAGGTGCAGTAAGTGTGAACCAAACAAAATAATAGACATAGTATATAGAAGTATGGAGGTAAATTTTAGCAGTGAAGAGAGCGGAAATTGCAGAATACAAATAGCTGCAGCAGAATAGATAATAACAGGAGAAGTAGGCATTAGATATATCATAGGGAATGGATAGGGCACATGGGGAAGTAGTGTGTATGAGTTTATATGCTGGAAAGGTTAGCAGATTAAGCAGCCAAAGTTTTCTGAGAAAAATGTGAAAGTGCAAGCACAGAAGTTAGGTGATATGGCCTGTGTTCTGATGTGCACTTATATTGTTCAGTTACGTATTGTCTGAACTGAGGTCTAAATTTGTAGTCTCTGATTTCAGTAAGATCGGGTAGCAAAGATTGCCACAGATTAGACGCAAGATCAGAGGAGTTGTGGTCTGTGAAATGAAGTTTAGTTAATGGAGATATGAGAATATTGCCATTAGTGGAATGGTTTCTTATGTTGTAATATGTATTGGATGTAGTTAGTCTCATATTTGATGGTGGCTGGGATGATTTGGCATACGAGTTTGAAGAAAAGGGAGCCAAGAAAGAGGTTTGGCTGTACCTTGAATGGGAAGTTAATTTGTCTTTTCCAAGGAATAATAAAGTATCTGTGGTGCTGGGGCAGTTGTGTGATAATATATGCATTTTACTTGATAACTAATAAAAAAATATGGGAAAAGTAACAGCGGTAACAATAAATATGGAGTGCCCTGCAGAGGCATTTCCAAATTTACCCTAACTAATGGAGAAATATAAGAAAGATAGGATTGTAATAGGCTAACTATTCCTTTATCAGAGGGAATTCATATGCTGTGTAAATCAGGGATATAGCAAGCAAATTCCATTTTGTACTCACAAGCTCTTAGGGCTACCCACCTCTCCACCTCCCACCCCTTGGCTTGGACACCTTTCACTTAAAAATGGACACATCTGTAAAAATGTTGCCCAAGGCATTTACTAAAAAGTAAGTGACATTTTCACCTGTTCATAGGTTCATAGATTAATAGGTAGGTACTAGGCTATTGGCCCTAGGGCCTATATAAGCTTAGCCAAAAAGGTACCCTGGCTTTTGCCATCCAAGAAAATTATTTTCCTGTGCCACTGTCTAGCAGAGCCACAGAAGTGATCCCTGGGGTGAATTTCCTATTTAAATAGAGGTACAAATAAAATCACATGATCAAGCCAGCCATACAAATCCCACATATACTTTGACATCAATCAAATCATACATTATGCATATATAAATATTTTTCAACATATTCAAACCATATATTACTTATAAACAGCTTACTAATAACTATATAAAAAAATAACATAAACAATGATATTAGAAATATTAGAATCCTAAAATCTTTAGGTGTACATATGATAGTTCTCCATATATTTTCTCTCTGCCTTTTTACCAATATGGGTTTCAGACTAACAGTACTATTTAAGCCTGGTGGTATATCAGCTTGTAACCTAACTATCCATTCATATTCTCTTAATTCTAGGATGTTATTTGCATCACCCCCTCTTAAACTCATATTCAATACACATGTACACCTAAATTTAAACGTATGTGTATGAAACTCCATAATGTGCTTATACAAACCATTATTCTGTACTTTCCTTTTTATTTCTGACCTATGTTCAATTATACGGTCTTTTAATTTTCTCATCGTCTTTCCTACATAAAATGCCATACAATATGTGCATGTCGCTAAATATACTAATTTTGTCATGTTACAATTTGCTTTACAATTAAAAGCAAACTTTTCCTTAGTAACAGGATGCTGAAAGCATTCATTTGAATCAAAAATATCTATACAGCATGTACAATTGTGGCATTTGTATGTTCCCACTCTACTTTGAGATTTCACTTCTTTATTCTTAAAATCTTTATAATATAGCATCTGTTTAAGTGTCTGATGGTTTCTGTAGGGAAATCTGGGTTTCAAACCTATCAAATCTTTTATTTCTGGCATTGCCAATAATATTATCCAATTATTTTCTATAATTTTACATACTTCTTTTGTATTCCCATTGTATGTAGTTGTATATCTTACCATATTGTTATTCTTATTTATTTTTTGCAGGCCCATCTCTTGTGATGTTTCTAATATATTATCACTAAAGGTGGGTCTAAATTTATCTTTCCTACCTAAAAGTACCTCACTATATATAGTATTTATACTCTGTAGCGGATAACCATTCTTAATAAATTCTTCCTTCATCTTATTAGCTTGGTCCACAAAGTTATTGTCTTCTGTATTTAATTTACTAACTCCTATTAGTTGTGATTTAAGAATTCCTTGACTGTGTGTGGGGCATGCATGCTACTCCTTTTCAAATATCTAGCCGCATGTACTTCTTTTTTATAAACCATGGTTTCCACTTTGTCCTGTTTCCTATACAAATTCACATCTAGAAACACTATATTCTGAGACGAAGAAACCATCTTAAATTTCAAAAAACTTGTGGTGTCATTTAAATATGTAACATAACTTTCCAAATCTGTAGTTGTACCACTCCAAATAAAGAAACAATCATCCACAAATCTACAATAACACTTCACATTACTATTAAGCCTATTACTATTACTTAACACATATTGCTTTTCCCAATAGTACAACACTAAATTTGCAAATGTATTCGCCACAGGTGTGCCCATGGCAACACCTGTTGTTTGCAGGTATGGAACATTATCAAATACAAACACATTTTTAGTCAAAACTAGTTCAAGAAGCAAACAGATGTTCTCCACTTCACGTGGTTGTAAAGCTGATTCTGCAAAAAGAAAATTCCTTATTGCTTCCACTCCATAGTCTATGGGAATGACTGTAAATAATGATGCTATGTCAAGCGTTACGAACAAGAAACTAAAATTAGTTTCCTGTTCATACCACATGTAAAGCTTTTCCAAAAAATGTGTAGTATCCTTTACAATGCTAGTACATTTAGGTAAATACCTGGCTAGTGTTTTCTGTAAATATTTAGATATGGGCTCAGTTATCCAGCATTTACCTGAGACTATAGGCCTCAACGGCAGATCTTCCAAAGATTTGTGGATCTTGGGTATTCCATATATTTGTGGTACTTTAGGGCAAGATACTGTGAAGTAATTAAATAGTTCTATGGATATGTCTTGATTCAATTGCATCTCATAAATTGTCATGTTTACTTATGAAACATGGCTTTTTATCTCTGCAAAAGTTATTCGTTTAAATGTTGTCATATCTGACAAGAAATTCCTGAATTTGTCCATATATTCTATCTTATCCATTACTATGGTTGCCCCACCCTTATCTGCTTGCTTGATGATTATATCATCATTGCTTTTTAGTTGTAATAGAGCGTTATATTCTTTGTAAGTCAAGTTGTAACAATTACTCATATTTCTTTTCGCATATAGCATTCTTAATTCCACTTCTACTATATTTGTAAAAGCTAATACCACTGGACATAGTTGTGGCATGAAAGTACTCAACTTCTTACAACCATAATCACTATCAATAGACTGTTTAAAAACTAATTTTAATGTTAAATTCCTTGCGAACAGTTTTACATCAGTTATTGCGTTCACCACATTGTCTCTAGCAAACGGGATAAATTTCAAGCCATTTTCTAATAATTTAAATTGTTCATCTGTCAAGCTTTCTTTTGATAAATTAACAGTACCTTTTAGCAGTCGCACCGTTCTATTTATCGACGAGCTGTCTTGCTGGACGTTATCGGACTGTCATTCTTCCTTTTTGCTCCTGGCATTGGCTGCTGATACTGTCTCTGTACTAGACCTTTCTCTAGTACCTGCTTGTGCTGTAATACTACCTTTTCTGGTTGTTTTAAACGAAAAGGTAAAAAAGATGATATCTCCGTTTGCTTTCTTTTCTCTTTTGGGTCTATTTTCGATTGAATTTGTGTTTGCTCATTCCTTACCGGGGTAGTGGACACCTCACTTGTTGTCAGGTCATTCATGGCCGACTTGTTTGCTTCAACTACTTCCCTCAAAGGATTTTGTTCACGCTGACTAGCCGGAATACAAGCAAGACTCGATCTATGTGCATCCTGATTGGTCGGCAACTCTGCTGGTGTTCGCGGCAACTCAAACTCATCTAGTTGATCTAAAGATTTGGGAACAGTTTTTCTTTTAGTTGTATTCATCACATCATTCTGTAGTGAGGTGTCCACTACCCCGGTAAGGAATGAGCAAACACAAATTCAATCGAAAATAGACCCAAAAGAGAAAAGAAAGCAAACAGAGATATCGTCTTTTTTACCTTTTCATTTAAAACAACCAGAAAAGGTAGTATTACAGCACAAGCAGGTACTAGAGAAAGGTCTAGTACAGAGACAGTATCAGCAGCCAATGCCAGGAGCAAAAAGGAAGAACGACAGTCCGATAACGTCCAGCAAGACAGCTCGTCGATAAATAGAACGGTGCGACTGCTAAAAGGTACTGTTAATTTATCAAAAGAAAGCTTGACAGATGAACAATTTAAATTATTAGAAAATGGCTTGAAATTTATCCCGTTTGCTAGAGACAATGTGGTGAATGCAAAAACTGATGTAAAACTGTTCGCAAGGAATTTAACATTAAAATTAGTTTTTAAACAGTCTATTGATAGTGATTATGGTTGTAAGAAGTTGAGTACTTTCATGCCACAACTATGTTCAGTGGTATTAGCTTTTACGAATATAGTAGAAGTGGAATTAAGAATGTTATATGCGAAAATAAATATGAGTAATTGTTACAACTTGTCTTACAAAGAATATAACGCTCTATTACAACTAAAAAGCAATGATGATATAATCATCAAGCAAGCAGATAAGGGTGGGGCAACCATAGTAATGGATAAGATAGAATATATGGACACATTTAGGAATTTCTTGTCAGATATGACAACATTTAAATGAATAACTTTTGCAGAGATAAAAAGCCATGTTTCACAAGTAAACATGACAATTTATGAGATGCAATTGAATCAAGACATATCCATAGAACTATTTAATTACTTCACAGTATCTTGCCCTAAAGTACCACAAATATATGGAATACCCAAGATCCACAAATCTTTGGAAGATCCGCCGTTGAGGCCTACAGTCTCAGGTGAAGGCTGGATAACTGAGCCCATATCTAAATATTTACAGAAAACACTAGCCAGGTATTTACCTAAATGTACTAGCATTGTAAAGGATACTACACATTTTTTGGAAAAGCTTTACACGTGGTATGAGCAGGAAACTAATTTTAGTTTCTTGTTCGTAATGCTTGACATAGCATCATTATTTACAGTCATTCCCATAGACTATGGAGTGGAAGCAATAAGGAATTTTCTTTTTGCAGAATCAGCTTTACAACCACGTGAAGTGGAGAACATCTGTTTGCTTCTTGAACTAGTTTTGACTAAAAATGTGTTTGTATTTGATAATGTTCCATACCTGCAAACAACAGGTGTTTCCATGGGCACACCTGTGGCGAATACATTTGCAAATTTAGTGTTGTACTATTGGGAAAAGCAATATGTGTTAAGTAATAGTAATAGGCTTAATAGTAATGTGAAGTGTTATTGTAGATTTGTGGATGATTGTTTCTTTATTTGGAGTGGTACAACTACAGATTTGGAAAGTTATGTTACATATTTAAATGACACCACAAGTTTTTTGAAATTTAAGATGGTTTCTTCATCTCAGAATATAGTGTTTCTAGATGTGAATTTGTATAGGAAACAGGACAAAATGGAAACCATGGTTTATAAGAAAGAAGTATATGCGGCTAGATATTTGAAAAGGAGTAGCATGCGTGCCCCACACACATTCAAGGGAATTCTTAAATCACAACTAATAAGAGTTATTAAATTAAATACAGAAGACAATAACTTTGTGGACCAAGCTAATAAGATGAAGGAAGAATTTATTAAGAATGGTTATCCTCTACAGAGTATAAATACTATATATAATGAGGTACTTTTAGGTAGGAAAGATAAATATAGACCCACCTTTAGTGATAATATATTAGAAACATCACAAGAGATGGGCCTGCAAAAAATAAATAAGAATAATAATATGGTAAGATATACAACTACATACAATGGGAATGCAAAAGAAGTATGTAAAATTATAGAAAAAAATTGGATAATATTATTGGCAATGCCAGAAATAAAATATTTGATAGGTTTGAAACCCAGATTTCCCTACAGAAACCATCAGACACTTAAACAGATGCTATGTTATAAAGATTTTAAGAATAAAGAAGTGAAATCTCAAAGTAGAGTGGGAACATACAAATACCACAATTGTACATGCTGTATAAATATTTTTGATTCAAATGAATGCTTTCAGCATCCTGTTACTAAGGAAACGTTTGCTTTTAATTGTAAAGCAAATTGTAACATGACAAAATTAGTATATTTAGCGACGTGCACATATTGTATGGCATTTTATGTAGGAAAGACGATGTGAAAATTAAAAGACCGTATAATTGAACATAGGTCAGAAATAAAAAGGAAAGTATGGAATAATGGTTTGTATAAGCACATTATGGAGTTTCATACACATACGTTTAAATTTAGGTGTATATGTGTATTGAATATGAGTTTAAGAGGGGGCGATGCAAATAACATCCTAGAATTAAGAGAATATGAATGGATAGTTAGGTTACAAGCTGATATACCACCAGGCTTAAATAGAACTGTTAGTCTGAAGCCCATATTGGTAAAAAGGCAGAGAGAAAATATATGAAGAACTATCATATGTACACCTAAAGATTTTAGGATTCTAATATTTCTAATATCATTGTTTATGTTATTTTTTATATAGTTATTAGTAAGCTGTTTATAAGTAATATATGGTTTGAATATGTTGAAAAATATTCATATATGCATAATTTATGATTTGATTGATGTCAAAGTATATGTGGGATTTGTATGGCTGGCTTGATCATGTAATTTTATTTGTACCGCTATTTAAATGTGATGAATTTATTAGTTTTATATGGTGAATTTCCTATTTCCCATCCAATTATCAAGATTTTTCTTGAAGAGTGCTAATGAGGAGCTTTTGTTTGATATAGATAGGCAGTTTGTTCCAGAGTATGGGGACTCTCTGGGACAGGAGTCTATCCCTCCAGCATGTTTTGTTTGCTGTGGTGACCAGGTTTAGGTCCCTAGAGCATGTAGCTCGGAGGGATTGGGATTTATTTAAGTGGAGCATGTCCAACAGCTCTGGGTGTGACATAGCTTTATATGTTAGGGAGAGATCGCCTCTGAGTAGGTGATATGTGATGAAGTAAAGCTGGAGTTTTTTGAGACGGTCTGCATAGGACAACTGTTTGAGGCCAGTAATCCTCTTTGTGGGGTATTTCTGCAGCCTTTCCAGTTGTTGTAGATGTCTTGTGAGGTACATACCAAAAGGGGTGTTGTACTCTATAATGGGTCGAATGAGTGGGAGTAGAGGGGAACAATGACCTCTTTTTTCTTGGATGAGAAACCTTTTGTGATGAGGTGTGCCACTTAGAAGGATTTCCTGACTACTCTGGCGATGTGATTATAAAAGGAGAGACTACTGTCCACCTGTGTCCCAAGGTCTCTTATCACACTTTCGATGTTAAGTAGACTACCGCCTATGTGGTAGTTCATGGGTACAGAGTTTTTACCAGAGGGGATGACAGTGCACTTTTTGGCACTGAGCTTGAGGCCATGGCTTTGACACCAGGCATCTGTATCAGTGAGGCCCTTTTGTAGGATGTCCACATCATTAGGAGTTTCGATTATGGCTCCTAGTTTGTAGTCATTGGCAAACTTTGTTAGCCAAAGAACTTCTGTGCTAGCCTGTACTTCAGAGAAGTAGATACCAAATAGGAGAGGACCCAGGACTGAACCCTGTGGTACTCCACTTGTCACTAGTCTGAAGTCAGATCTGGAGTCTTCTACTTTCACAGTGTGGGTTCTATCAGTGAGCCAGGTGGCAACCGATCTTGTGACAGGGATTTATACCTAGTTTAGTGAGTTTATCTATAATTCCAGACTGGGGGATGGTGTAGAAAGCCTTTGCGCAATCTAGATAGGCTGTGTGAACCACCTTACCCTCATCTACAGCGTTGGTGACTGCTTTAAAGAAGTCTATCAGGTTTAGGAGACATTATCTGCCTTTTACAAACCAGAACTGGGTAGGGTCTAGAGTTTGGAGATTACCATTGACTTTGTTTATAAGTTCCATGATGATACGTTCCATGGCCTTGCAGACCAGGCTCATCAGGCTAATGGGGCGGTAATTCCTGGGGTCTGTGGTGGCTCCTCCTTTGTGGAGTGGGATAACTGTCACTGTGCGCTATTCAGTGGGCACAAAGCCTGAGGTGAGGCTATGATTGAACATGGTACTTATGTGGGGTGCCAGTTCATTCTGTAGTTCATGTAGAATGCAGCCTGGGATGTTGTCAGTTCCCATGGATGCTGTGTTCTTCACTTTGGAGAGTGTGGTTTTTACCTGTGTAGCCGTGATTACAGGAACTTGCATTCTTCCGGTATAGAGATGGGTTCTTTAGGGGGTGAGAGAGGGGTAAAGTTAGCACTGAACCTATCTGCCAGGATGTTGGCAGTATCATTTGGTTCTGTATATTTAGTGCCATTGTGCTGTAACTCAGAGCAGATCTGAGTGTTGCCATTGAGATGCTTGACATAGCTATAGAATGCTTTATGGTTGTCATTAGAGTCGGTGGCAATTTTGTTTTCGTAACTAGCTTTGGAGGATTTTATGAGGGATCTCAGCTTCTTACTGAGGTTGACCAGGGAGTTCCTCCAATCATGGGGTTTTACTCTTTTTTGCAACACTTTTTTTTCTTCTGTTGTAGAGTTTATGTCAGGGGACCACCAAATTGGCTTCATTTTTTTGGAGAATAGCATCTTGGTTCTCTTAGGGATAGCATGAGCCATGCATTTGTGTAAGTGCTTATAAAGTGCATTTGTGTAGGATTTAGCCGTCGTACCTCTACTGTCCATCTGCATGAGTGTCGCAAAGTTTGCCACTTCTGTCTTAAGAAGCGTGAAGTTGGCTTTGGAGAAATTTTTTACGGTAGTTTCCCTGGTGGGGAGTAGGGGTGGGATGTTGATGTCTAGGGCGATAAGCTTGTGGTTGGATCTGACCAATGAGGAATTGACCTTTGGTGTGGAACACCGGTCATCCATGTTGGTAATGACCAGGTCTAGGAGATTGCTGCTCCTGGTGGGGGTGTGGATAAGTTGATCCAAGGCGCTGGAATTTATGAATTCCAGAAAACGTTGAGCAGTTTTCCCAGTTAATGGTGGGCTAGTTGAAATCACCCATTATTAGGGTGTTGGGTTGTACCCTAATATTTTCCAGTGTATCAAGAAATGAGGAGTGGGGATTCTGGGGCATGGTGGGGGATCTGTAGCAAGCTACAATTTGGATTGCGGTCTTGCCCAGAGTTAGTTGCACTTAGATAATCTCGGATGCATTATGCTGAGCAACTAGCCTGGAGGTGTGGATATCCTTTATGAATATGGACACACCACCACCTTTATTGTTTTGGTCCAGGTTAGGTGGCCGAAAGGTGTGGTAAGAATTATAGCCTGGTAATGCAGGGGTGCTCTCTGGAGCCTTGAACCAGGTCTCTGACACTGCACAGATGTCGATGTTCTCCATTTTAAGGAGTGCCTTAAGTTAGTGCATTTTGAGGTTTAGACTTCTAGTATTGAGTAGCAATACCCTCAGATTTTCCTTGCTTGTACCTGTTATGGTGGTGAATTTGTCATTTGAACCTTGCCTAAAAAAGGCACTATAGGGTGGCAAGAGTCTTGGGCAGTATCTGGAATCCCAAGGGCAACAGGTTCAGGCCAACTCTGGCAAAGCATCGTGGTCTGTCGATCATGTCATCCCAGGCAGACAGATACTGGATCCCCTTAGAATGATACCAGAAGCTTAGCCAATTGTTGAAGTCAATCATTTTGTCCTTGTACTGTAGTATCATTCTGTAGGATGACAGGATGCTACTCAGGGCTAGGGTCATACCTGCCTGGGCTACAAGATCAGAGAGATCCTCCATGTCTCTTTTCATGTAGTCCAGGGAGGTACATCTCAGGTTATTCACACCAACATGGACAATGACAGAGTCATATTTGTACTTGTTGTGGAGTGACCTGAGTGCGTGGGTTATGTGGCAGATCCTGGCACCTGGCAGGCAGCTGATAGTAACTTTCTCCTTGTTTAGCCTGGTGAGTGGAACATCAGTGTGCCTGACTATGGAGTCACCTATGACTAGAGTATTGGGTACGTTGTTATGCCTTATGGGCTGTGGTTGAGTGGCACACTGAGTTTGTGGGCTATGAGTCATTTGGGGTGTGTTGGAGGATGGAGGTTGCTTGCGTTTCTGCTTTGGAGGGCTCTGTTGCTTGGGCAGGATTTTATTGAGAGCCTCCGTGAATGTAGCTGTGTGTTTTGTGTTTCTATGTATGTGTTTTGGTGGTGTAGCTTTTGAGGGACTATGTGATGAGAAGTGTGGTGCAAGTGTTAACCTTCTCCTCTTGACTGTCTAGTCCAGTCTTGGATGAAGAGAGGTTTGCTTCCAGTTTGGCTATGTAAGTGTATCTCTCACAGGTTGTAATGTTGGGTGGTAGGAGGAGAGGGCTGTCTGTGTACATGAGGCAATTGTTGCATTGCCCCAAGATGCCCAGATTCATCAGGTAGATGGGAGAAAACACCAAGAGCTGACCCTTAGACATTCCTGGATAGGTGCTATTTATTAAGTACTAAAAACTGTTTTCCTCTAGATAAGTGAGGAAAATCGAGTGTTGTAGAAATTAGTAGCTTATTTAGTGCTTACAACGAATTCTGAACAAGTGCTGAGCTCAAATAAACAGGTTTGAGTGCTAAAACTAAAAACTGACTAGTTCTAAGGGAAAATTTGAAGAGCAGACTTTATGGTGCCAGGAATAGTTTAACCCAAACTAAGCGGCGATGCATAAAGTGTATATGTATCTTCAATCAGACAAGTTCTAGCCACTAGGGTGCAGGGGAACCTTCTCCAAAAAAGATGGCCTGGATCAGTGCTCAAGTTGCACAAACAAAGCTAGATTCAGCAGGCGTGCATCTAGTCTATGCTACAGCAAACAAGGTGCACCAACTTCAGAAAGAAACAGTTCAAATAAGCAGGCACAATAAGCCTTTAACCAGAAATTCCCAGCTCAGAAGGGCAGAATCTAGCCTCTCCTCCCACAAGAGTGCAGACCACAAACCTTCTTAATGTAAAATAACTGGCCTGAAGCCCAAGTGCTTAAACCAGAACTAATACACTTTTAGAATAACAGACACTGAGCCTTCAATCAGCAGTTCCCAACTTAGAAGGATGTAAGCTACCTGTCCTGCCACAACAGTGCAGACCACAAACCTTCTTAATTTAAAACAACTGGTCTGAAGCCCAAGTGCTTAAACCAAAAGGCTTAGAATAACAGTTACAATTTAATCAGGCTATGACCAAGCAGTAATAAATATAGCAGCATAAGTACAATTGAATACTTTCAAGCAGAGGCAAAAGCAAAATAAGTAATAAAGTAGGAAGAAACACAAATACAGCAAAAGTAGATGAATAAAGTGCAATTTTTTCCCTCTGTATTAGGTAGAATGACCTAATAACACTAGACTGGGTGGAATGTCACAGATCAAATATACAGCAGGGGTGGGCAATTGCAAAGCCACCAAGGAATAAGGGTGGGAGAAAGATAGCACTTTCAGCACAGATCAGAAGCCAGCAAATATATATATATATATCTAAATCAATCAAGCAAAAACGGATACTGCAGAACTTTGAAAAAAAGTGCCCAAAAAATATACTTATTACCTTATATTTCGAATTGTTTCAGTAGCACTCTCAGTCAGAACTCAAGGAGTTTCAAGCAATAAATGCAGAGGTAACAAACAGGGAATATTAATTATACAAGCAAGCCTTGAGACAATTAGATAAAACACACAAGTTGTTTGACCAGTACTTAACACAGCAGGAATAAGGGTGGGAGAAAAATTGCACTTTCAGCACAGATCTGCAGCCAGCAAATATATATATCTAAATCAATCAAGCAAAAACAATTAGGATACTGCATAACTTTGAAAAGAAGTGCCCAAAATATACTTAGCACTTTATATTTTGAAATATTTCAGTAGCACTCTGTCAGAACTTAAGGAGATTCAAGCAATGAATGCCCCCCCCCCCCCGAAAAAAAAAAAACTACTGAAACCATTGTTTTCAGATTAGCAATATGCACTTCTCCTTAAAGGCATTCATTTAGAAAGTTGTAGACATAATATGACATGAAAAAAGCCATGCTGATATGATGCTCAGAAAAAAATGTACTCAGTAGAGTACAAAGAGTATACCTGGCTACACTCTTGGTCAAAATATCAAGGAAAGAGATTACCAAGAGAAAGATATTTTGGCTTTTCACAGGGCTTGGCCTGTCTAAACACCTAGTAGAGGGATAACCAAAATATATCAACTGAAAGGGGGCTTATCATATAATGTATCCTGTAACAATCATTTTGCTGGGAAAAGGTGTGTGTGTGTGTGTGTGTGCGTGCGTGCGTGTGTGTGTGTGTGTGTGTGTGTGTGTGTGTGTGTGTGTGTGGGTGTGTGTTTGTGTGTGTGGGTGTGTGTGTATGTTTGTGTGTGTGTGTCTGTATAAAATGTAAATACATTATACACATTCACAAACACATATTAATGAGAAAAATTATCTATTTAGGAAACAAAAACAAAAATATACAGTATACTACTACTGGTTCACTAAACTTCACAGTAAAGTGCTGAAACCTCAGTAGGGGACTTTAAGTAGAAGCAGAATAGAGAGGAAGCTATCAGCATTCCTGCTGTGCCATTAACTGCCCCCCAAATGTAATGAAACTTGAGCTCTTACTTGATAAGCTTACTTCATGTAAACAATTGCATTACATGAGTCAAGTACTTAACAAAACAATTAGATTAAAATCTGTGACACTCTCCCTTTAAGCCTTTAAGCTATAGTATGTTGTTCAGTCACTTAGCAGTATAAACACAATGAGCAATTTTGTTGACTGATTGATTCCATGAGATTTATTCATCTGTAGCTAAAATGAGTATACCAATGAAAAAGAAAGGACCTAGTGAGTAGAAATAATGCAATAAGATAAATGACTGCAAGTGACTCTAATGTCAGTGATGCAGCATTTGCTAAGACGGCGAATGGAGTGCAGTGAAGTATGTCATGGAAGTCACTGGCTGAAACAAAATGGCATTCCTGGGAGAGATGAAGAAGACAATAGAAAAAGAAAAACAGATGATTGTAAACTACTGAATATAATACTCTAAGAAGAGTTTATCAGAGGTTCCACAGTAAGTAAAGTTACAACTGAGGAGATGGCCCCCCTGTATATATTTTAGCAAGTGTCACAAAGGTTTATTAATGTATGCTTAAAATGTAATACTAATGTTAAGATAAATACACCTCTAGACTGGTTAAATGGTATGACTCCCTGGAGACACTTCAGGTGCAATTAACTATTGGTAGGACACCTATTCAAGTTATTGCCAGCTACAGGACCCCCTCCATGAACAGGACACCCACTCTGCCTATTTGAATCTACTTGATTCTATCAGGATACATCCAAACACCATGGTTTTGTGTGACTTTAACTACCCTTCCATTGCCTGGGTAAAGTATTTGTGCTCAACCTCATTTGCCCAAAGGTTTCTCGAATTTGTTAACTCCAGTGCCCTGGACTAGCTGTTTAACACCACCACAAGGGGTGCTAACATCCTGGATTTGGTGCTCACCAATATAGAGGACCACTGTAGCACCCCCACTGTGAGGTCTTTCCTGGTGAGGTCTGACCACAAATTGGTCTCATTCAAAGTAACTATCATTCCTAACCCCCCCCCCCCAGCAACTGCATTAAAAAACTTCTCCAAAGCAGATTATAACCTCCTACAGGATGGTATAAATAGCTTCACTACATCTCCTCCCGCAGATGGAATTGGCAACTATGCAATCTACACAAATGCTTTATACAAACACATGTATAACTGCATTGACCTGGCCGTACCTGATATTACAAAACAAGCTCCTCAAGGAAGAGCAAACCTGCCTGGTGGACAACTGCCATTAACAAACTTTACAATAAGAGGAAGAAATTGCTAAGAGTAAGAGGAACCAAGCCCTCCTAAACTGGAAATACTCCCCCCTCAGCTTAAACAAGCAAATAAGACTTTTTTTGAAGTCCTCCAAAGCAAACTGAGTCAAAATTAGCTTCCTCATCAAAGTACAACCACAAGGCATTCTATAGTTACATCCGTAACCTAAGAGGAAAGGCCCAGATTTGTGCAAAACTGGTAGTTAATGACACTACTGAGCCTGTAGACATAGCTAACCTGTTGGCCGACAGGTTCGGTGAAAACTTCACTCCCCTGTCCCCACCATATGTACCCTGTGACATCCCCTTCCACCTGTCCCCTACCTTGAATCTCTAAAGAGCAGGTCACAAATGCCCTCTGTAAGGCCAAAAACATAGCATCTACGGGACTTGATAACATCCCAGGCAGCATCCTACATGGGTTCCAGCAGGAATTAGCAACACCATTGGATATTATTTTCAATCATAGTCTAAGCACTGGCTTCATACTAGCTGAATGGAAAACAGCCACTGTTATTCCCTTGCACAAAGGTGGTGCTTTCACCGACCCCAGGAACTACAGACCTATTAGCCTGACTAGCCTTATCTGCAAAGCCATGGAGCGAATCATGATGGATCTTATCAAGAAAGATAGAGGTAATCTCCTTGACCCTACTCAGTTTGGATTTGTCAAAGAGAGATCATGCCTGTTAAACCTGGTGGACTTCTTTGAGACAGTCACCATGGCCCTGAATGAGGGGAAATCTGTGCATACAGCCTGCCTTAGCCAAGGCATTTGACACTATCCCCCACTCAGGCATCATTGACAAACTCACTCAACTAGGCATCAACCCTTATATCGTTAGATCGGTCATTCACTGATGGAACTCATATAGTCAAAATAGGGGAATCCACCTCAACAGCAGACCTGTAACCAGTGGTGTTCCACAGGGATCAGTCCTAGGACCTCTACTGCTTGGATTCTATTTCTCTGAAGTACAATCAAAAACTAAAGGTCTGTGGCTGACAAAGTTTGCTGATGACTGCAAACTGGGAGCGGTCATAGAATCTCCAAATGATGTCAACATCCTACAAGAGGGTCTTACACAAACAAATGATTGGTGCCAAAGTCATGGCCTTAAACTCAATGCAAAAAAATGTATTATTGTTCCTTTCAGTAAAAGTGATGTTCCTGCTACCACATCAATAGCAACACCTTAAGTAAACTTTCAGTGGTGAGAGACCTGGGCACACAGGTTGACAACAACCTTACCTTTGACCACCATGTCTCCACAGTGGTAAGAGTGGTATTCTATATTGCTCATTTCATAAGTAAGGGCATTGCCTCCAGAAAAACAGAAGTTATAACCACCCTGAACTCTTCCCTCATTAGGCCAATTATTTAGTAGTACGCCCCTTTTGGTATGTACCTTTCTAAGCACCTTCAGCAATTGGAGAAACCACAAAGGTTCCTCACAAGGAAAATACAAGGTCTTTACCACCTGTCCTATGGGGATTGTCTGAAATCACTGTCACTTTATTCTGTTTCATACAGACCACTCAGAGGTGATCTCTGCCTTATATATAAGGCAATCTCTGATCCTGCATTATTGGAAATGCTTCATATCTGAAAGTCAAATGGTACACAGGTTACTTACTCTAAAGACCTTAACCTGGTATGTGACATTAATAAAACCTGCTGGAGGGACATATTTGTCTCCCAGAGGTTACCACACCTTTGGAACAGACTCCCACTTCATGTCAAGCAGAGCACCTCATTGGCCCTCTTCAAATGCAGTCTGGACGATTGGATGGGTGACCGTAAATTCACCCCGGGGGGGTTCCACCTCTGTCCCTCTTGGACAGGGGCAATAGGTGCTGATTGTGGAAATAAAGGTAAGAACTTGGCTAGGCTTGTAAGGGCCCTAGGGCCATTAGCCTAGTAAATTCCTATGATCCTATGATCCTGTGTTGTGTAAAACAACAGATACTTAGAAAAATGTCAGATTGTTGGTACCAGAGTAACTGTTATTATCCTTTGACATATGAATAAATAATATCAGTTTTCAGCACTACACTTTTAAAGTCTGGTACTTATTTCCATAACACATTCATAATAAAAGGTTTTCCATTGGTGTAGGACGATCATGTTTAAAACCTTGTACTGCATTAACAAGTTCTCTCCTCATCAGGGATGAAGACATTCTATAAACACATAAATAACATTGTACACAGCATTGTATGCAACCGCTGTACCAGATACTGATGATAAACAGTTGGTAATGTCATTACTGATACAAAATTCTAGCGTTGAAATCAAGATTAACTCATACTTCCATGTTTACAACTGCGTATACAGGCAGTGTGGTGTTCATTATCTAACCTTTGCTATGGACATGGACACTTTATCCTGCAGTCTTCCATCATCTAATCAGACAGTGGAAAACAACTCAATTAGATCTGTTTGCCTCTTTTCAGAACAGATAACTAGACAAATTCTGCTCTAACACTCCTTGGTGGCAGACCTGGAGGACAGATATTTTTCCCATGGACAGAAATGCTCCTGTATGCCTTTCTACCCTTATCGCTGATTACCAGGGCTCTTCTAAAGATCTAAAAGGGCTCTCTAAAAATTGTGGAAATGACACTCTTCTGGCCAAAGCAACAGTGGTTCTTAATTCTTTTCAATCTGGTCAAGGGCAATTACTACAACCTTCTTCACAGACCGGATTTACTCACACAAGACAGGGGGAGTTTGCAACACTCCAAGTTAGAAAGTCTTCAGCCAACTACCTAAATGATAGATTTTCAATAACTTTTAGGCACCATTTTTCTGGGGATGTTCAACAAGTACTAAAGGTGGCAAGAAAGCCTGCTGCTCGGAAATCCTATATAAGTAAATAGAAAAGATTTTTGAGTTACTGCCAGTCTAAAATTTTGTAGTTACTGCCAATCAAAAAAACAGGATCCTAGTCAAGCCCTCCTGCCTCTGCTTGTTTGCCCTTAAATGTACCCCCTTTCTAACAATGTTCAAGTTAAACAGTTTTGGAAAGTGGCCTTACATATCCACCCTCCTAAGAAACATGTGGCTTCTCCTTAGGATCTTAATTTTGTGCTTGAGAAACTTGCTCAGTATTCATTTGAACCATCTCATGAGGCTGATTTGAGGTTTTTAACATGGAAGATAGAATTACTTATTGCTTTGGCATCTGCTAAGCAAGTAATTGAGTTAAAGACATTTATAGTGGGTCAAGCCTACCTCATTTTTTCACAAAGATAGGGTTTCTTTGAGAAGAAATCCTGCCTTTATGCATACAATTGTCTCAGAGTTTTCTTTAAGCCTGACTATTAATCTCTGTTTTCTTTCCTGAACCAAAGAACAAGGGAGCAAGAATTCTATACAAAGATGTACACATGCAGCTCAAATACTACCTAGACAAAACCCAACCTTTCATGAAAGCTGAACAGCTGTTTGTCTCCTATAATGGTAAGAGGAAAGGAAAAAAACAAGTGTCAAAGTTGTCTTTTTCTAGATGGCTGTCTCATGCTATTACTTTTTTTTATAGTCACCACAACAAGCCACTTCCATGGAGAGTTACAGCTCATTCAACAAGGTCATTGGCTTCTTCAGTGGCTTTCATAGGTATTGGCCTTCTCCCTGTTTTCCTTTTTAAACTGTGGTAATCTACACTATAGCTTCGACTACTGCAATGATGATACATTTATGAGTATAGTACAGCTGTGGAAATAAACTGATCATTAACAGTACATGCTCTAATGGATCATTGTTGCAGTAGCCATCTTTACCTCCAGCCTCCTTTTCCCTGCTGTTATTCCTCTGTGCTGCAAGGGTTCAATTATTTCCAGCCTCTTGTATATAGTTATAGTTTACTTTGTTTCCTAGCCCAGGGGGTCTTGTCTCCTTCCTAGGTACAAAATGCTCTGAAGGGGTCTATATTACTTTGTCAAACTGTAATTACAGTGAACGGCTGTTCATCAAACCAAAATTACCGAAGAGACGTTCATCAAATGTTCACATCAGTGAACATTCATCCCAGGGAAGGAAATGACTTGGCCAACATATGTAAATTTGCCCTTTTCCTCACTGTAGTGTGATCTTGGTATTGGCATATATAAGTAGTGGAGGTGTGAGGGGCATTTGATATACTGTGGTGTGTGTGTCAGTGGGCCTACTGGCCAAGTCATTTCCTTGCTTGGGAAAAACATTCACTAAGGTGAACGTTCGATGAACGTCCGTTCTGTGATTTCAGTTTGATGAACAGCCGTTCATTGTAATTAGAGTTTAATGCACTGATACAGATGCACTCTGAACCTTTTAGCACTCTTCCTGCCTTTTATATGGAGCACCCTGTGCACTCCTGGCAAGGAGATCATCTGGAAGGTGCCCAAAGGTTTGAGAAGCTGGCTGGTTCAATAGGGCTAATCCCATATAACTTTGGCTACTGTAACACTGATCCATTATATCTACTGTTATGGGCAGGCTAGTTATATAACTGTACTTTATTTAAAAAAGACAAATCAAAATCACATATAGAATGATAAAGATTACCACAATGTATCTTTTTACTTTAAAATTTCATATTTTTCCCTGGCATAGCATACCCACACATAACATTCATATTGGAGGAATCTCTGTCAGCTCAGAATTTCAATGTGTGTAGTTTTCCTGTCAACATTAGCATAGTTATCCCAGGCTTAAGCATTCATTATCCTTCCTCCTGTTTTTCACATTCTTGTTTACTTGGAAAACCACCTCTTTTCTCTCACATTGACTTGAGAATGTCAGATTAACAGACAATGAATCTCTGCATTCTCCTTCATAGCTGCTATAATATATACAATTATTAATTTTTAGTAAACTGACACACCATTAAGATTAGTTTTTTGAAAAATTAGAAAGCATTCTGGATTCTGATGAAGTCCCTGGTTTAGTTGTGTGTGGTTGTACAGTATTTATTAATAAATAGAACATATTATTTTAAGGATTCTGGCTGCTGGCTGTGTTTTTTGATTCTGAGTGGTGATTTTTCAACACGTTTGCTCTGTTTTGAGTAAAATTGAACAGAAGTTATAAAGTCTTACACTAGCTTTCAAAATTATTTATGCTATTTTGGGAACTCTTTTAACTTTTTGAATATGGATTAGTGTAATCCTGATTATGTAAAAAGGGGAAGGGTGACAGCCTATATTTGTGACATCTGATGACTTGGTAATATTTAATAATTTAGTAAGGCGGTGCACAGGACAAAGC
The DNA here is from genome assembly GCF_019279795.1 of Protopterus annectens. Lineage (NCBI taxonomy): Eukaryota > Metazoa > Chordata > Ceratodontiformes > Protopteridae > Protopterus > Protopterus annectens. The sequence continues at coordinate 1,683,245,617 of NC_056735.1, read as the reverse complement.
CTACTCCATGTACATTATGTGGGGTACTTTGAGGGGAAGTTCATTGGTGCTTACAAAATATTGTATTAATAAACATGCATATAAACATTTGCCTCAGTGTAAATTACCTGCCTAAGGCTAAAGATTACTGTGAATGCTTCTCGGCTGCTAAGCACTGGCACTATTTTCTTTGACAGCAAAACTACTGATCCACATCAAAGGAAGGATCTCAACAAAATTTCCTTGTCACAGATTGACTCAGGCTGCAAATATTACTACCAAATCATTGAAAATATTTCAGTGTGATGAATACATTGTACACTTACGGAAATTAGCACATTGCATATTTAAAAGTTTTCTCACTTTATACTGAAATAATATTGGAGATGTGCTACTCATGGCACACGTACTTAGACATGCGTGTTAATTTAGTTAAATATTTATTTAAAACGTGGTACTTTATGAGACACAGAACTCAATGATCCACCACTGCAGTGGCAATGAAGTTCCAATGACCAAGATATGGTATTCAGGAAATTCTTTCAGTTTGATTTGCCAATTTTTGCTAAGAAACACTTTGCTTATAATTAAGAAATATATAAAACAGCTCTCATTCAGTCATTCTCTTCAAACCTAGCATTAACTGTATCAAAACTTGACTTCAGTCCTACTGCAGACAACCCATCCAACAGTAGGGTCCTAATAAGCTCATGAAAATTTAATTTAATGTGGAAGTAAAGATGGGCATGTAGACCCAACTCCCAGCTTATGCACAGCAGGTATGCTTAGCTAACATTAAGTCAGCCCTCATATATCAATGTGGAATGATTACAGTTCACGGAAGCTTCTGTTTGTATTGATGCACTTTTTGTGCCTTTAACATGACAGTTTGTTTGTTCTGTATCACATTTGATGCATTTAATAGATTGTCTTCGTACTGTACTTCAGCACTTATTTATGGACCAATGTGCCCTGTACTGCATCAGTGAATGTGCTTTAAAGAAATGCCAAATTGATTGCATATTAGTGCTTAGTAAAAGAACAGGACAGCGAGCGAGAACTCTCCATGACTGAGCTACACTTTGTTCTTAGTAATGAACCAGCAAAGCATGAACTGTAACAAGTATCCTGATAAAGCTGATCTCAGAACTTTAAACCTTCTGCAAGACTATCATCTAAATTTAGAATGTATTACTGCTTAACTTTAACATATTTGCATATACTATATGGTCCTACCAAATATAGCTTCATTTCATGTGCAGTCTGCACCCAATAGTCACTTCAGGCTGGTTGATTTTCTTTTTAATAGTTCTTATGCTTAGAACCTGGAACTGTTGAACATTCTTTTTGTGGGAGACCATTCTTCCTCTCCTGATGCTCTTTGTGCCTTCTGTTATGAAACAAGATGTCTCTTATAGGTCAGATGTTTAAAAACACATACAGGAGTTTTGTGTGTACAGCATATACAGACAAGAAAACTCACAAGGTATGATACTATACAGAATAATATAGTTTATGACGTGTGTCTATGCAGGGCAAAAGGAACATCTTACGAGTTTTGGAAATAGCATAGACAATATATAAATCGAACTTCAGATGTTGGCCAGTGATAATGCCCATTAGTTTAGCTTGTATCATTTGCTCATTTGGGTTGTGTTATGAGATATTAAATTTGCCAGCATTGTGCTCTAGAGAGGTTGTAGTAACTAGATTGACCCCGGGATTCATGAATGCCTACACTAAATGTACACTATTCTGAGTGAAAAGAAAACACAAGCATAACTCACTTCTGCCTCCTAATTTTAGTTTCTTACTGATTTTCTTGCAGTCTTAAATATTGAGTATTCATAAAGGTTACCACAAAGTGTAGACTACATGTACACTTGGTGTAATCTTTCTGAGTGACTAGAAAACCCAAATAATGTGGTAGGGATGTTCTTGAATACAGATCATGTATAGTTAGTGTACCCTTAGTGTGCGTAGCTGTTAAGGAACAGTTTTTTGGGACTATTTAATATTATGTGCAATAATAGTTGAATCTGATGTTCAGATATTACTGAAGACACTAACATAAGAACTGTCACTACTTCATTAGATCCCCCTACCAGATTTCCTTGCTCAATTATACTTATGGTTGACTAAGTGCAGTTTTAAGTGTATGGTCAAGAAATGGGCAGTTATACATTTTGGTATCAATAATAGAGAATGCCCATATTCTATTCAGAGACAGATGCCACACAGGGCTAAATGCTTTCTTTATTTAGGCATTATAGTTGATAAAAATAGTTTCCATGTCAACATTTAATATACAATTGGGAAATTTAGTATAAAATGAAGAACATCTAAAAACAGTTTTATCTTGGCAGACCAAAGTTCTTACTCCAGGAACAGGGCACATACGAGATAATCCTTCAGTATTTCCTCTAACAGTAAGGGACTGGAACATATACAGAAGTATTTTCAAAAGCAATTATTGGACTTATCCAGTTACTTATATCAGTGTGCTTCTTAATGTTCAATAGTTTTAAATGTATTATAGACTGATCAGAACTGACCCTTTTTTAAGAAATAGAGTGCTTTGTTTAGTTATATAAACATTGCACAAATAAAGAAACCCACAACCAAAACAGCTGCCAGCATCAATTCATCATATAATAAAAAGATGCTGCACAGAAATATGTCGCTTTATTTGCTGTCATAATCTCTCAATCTTCTGCCTTTCACTGTTTTGAATGCTCTGTAAAGTGAACATTAAATTTTATCTTTTTGATGTTTAAAGAATCAATGTTGTGTGTCTTTTGCAGACTGATATTTTGTTTTTGATGTTTTGTGGTTTGGTGTAATGGCATTTCACCAAAATGTCATATATATTTACACACACACACACACACACGTGTATATGTGTGTGTGTGTTAAATGCATATATAGAAATGCAGCCTACACACACACACGCACGCACACACACGCACACACGCACAGACACGTGCACACAAAATAAATGTAAACAAATTCCAAATAGTAAATATAAGAAGTACAGATTTAATACACCAAACTTTGAGATTTGCCTGAATCCAGTCCTATGTTTGAACTTTCTGGCTTTGTTTTTACAAAATGGCAAATCTTTGATTGGTTGAACAGACAATGCAAGACATAACTCACACCTTCTTCCTCCTAACTTTAGTTTTCCTACTGATATTCTTTCAGCTTTATGTATTGACAGGGATTCATAAAGGTTACCACAAAGTGTAGACTACACGTACACAGTGTAATCTTTCTATGTGACTAGAAAGCAGAAAAAAAGCTGATAAGAATGTCCTTGAATACATATTGTGTACACTTAGTGTAGGCTTTATTGAATCTGGCCCAACACAATACTTCCTTCCTATACAAAGTTCTGCAAAAGTGTATTCCCAAACAGCTTTTTAAACACCCTGTAGTCTTCTCTCTAACTGCTACATGCTGTTTCATGCCATGTGAATCAGCCTTTGACTTGTTGCATCTCAGCTTGCTTTCTGTCATCAGTAGTTTAGCCCTATAAAGACTTCCTGAGCTTATGATAAGAAATTCTATAGGGTCAGTACGTTTCATAAGATTAGGCTTAAAGACTTTAGTTTATCAACCACTGGCTGTATGGCTTTTGGCTCAGAGGCAGACTATTAGCATTTTAAAATGTTGCAGAATGTTTACAAATGAGACGCTAGGCAATCCAGAATATTTGATTTTCAGGCTGTGCTGGCACTGATAGTTAATGGTCCTAAACATTTTCCAAAAATTAAATGCTTCTTTTGTTTTGTGGCAAAGTGCTCATCAGCAGACATAGGTATTTGCAATCCTAAGGAGATGGCAGATATGCTTAGCACTCCTATCTGGAAAGTCACTACTAGCATAGTAGATTGCTTTTGAACTGCTCTTTAACAATATCACATTGATCTGTTGAAGTCATCATTGTAAACTAATATGAAAAAACTTCAATGGCAAATAAAGCCTCCTGTATTGTGGACAAAAACTACTTCTCAGATATTTGTCCATAATATCAGAGTTCACAGTCCTCCCTGTCTCCTTCATTATAGATATGTTAGGATGCAAAAGATAAATTCTCTGGTTAAATAAATGTGATAAATTATTCCTTCTGTAATGGTGGGGACCACGGAAGTCTCATTTCAAAATTTATCTCACTTCTACCTGTCTTGACTGAGTTATTTTGCTTTGTACTTCATTTAAAGCAGATAAGATTCTTTGATTTACATGGGCTCCTCACTGACTCATTGATTTCCACAAAGGCAAAGGAACTTAGTTCTGGTCAAGCTAAATGCTGACATTTTGAGCAATTCTAACAAGACTCAGTCATGTAAGATCTCTTTCTTAATTTAGCCAAAGCCACTCTAACCGTCATAGCTTAAAGCTGCTAATCTTGAAGAAATGCAATTGTTATGCTTGTTATTCACGTATTTGCTTCCATAAATATTGAGATGTAAGGCTTCGCAAAATCTGAGAAAATGGTACTCCACTGACTACTATAGCTACTAGCTGAGCTGCTGTTCTATGCTATATTTGTAATTAACATCTGATAAGTATATTGGTTCATGAACCTAACACACTATGTACATGGTACTATATGTACTAGATGCCTTAGGTAAATGATGGCGGCATGAGGGACATGAATGTGAATATTGTTATACATGACAATAGCTAATTGGACACATTCACATATATCACTTAAAATTGTTTCTCTTTGATGTACAATCCCCATCCCTTCCACAGAATAATTTGTTTTCTGCATCTCTAGGGCTTAGTATTATCATAGCAAAGGCCACCGTATCTCAGAGAAAAGGATATTTCTATTTGTAATACAGTTTTGTGTAAGGTATCTTTGACTGAACTGTGCCTCAGTCAAATTAGAGGCATCTGCATTAGTATCTTTCTCCCACACACATTTTGAATTATGGGTAATGGTATTCAAATGATCTTGCTTAAGTGCTCAACACATATTGGAATTATACTTCCAGAGGATGAATATTTCCATTTCATTATACTCAAAGTTCAAAATGCAAACAATAAACTCTCTTAAGTACTTGGACCAGCTAACTAATCACAAGATAAAGTTTATATAATATTCAACCAATTCATTATAAAAGGCATACTGCAACTGTATGTCCTCTGTTGACCTAAGAATTTTCTAACTAAAGGCAATAAGGTCTGTCTAGCTCACGCAGCATTATGAGACGTTCTGTTGTATGATACATTATGATTAGTTATAGTATTCAGACTATGTGTGACTCACTGGAATTGTCCTACCACAAAATAGTCATATTTGCATTAATTCTTCCCTAAGGACTCATCACTGCACAATGTTGCTTTAGCTTAACTGTTCAAGCTGAGGTAGTGCCTTGATTACTCACACCTCTGGCTGTCCTTTATGTTAATATACACTAACTCCTGCCAGCATTTAACTGGCCTTATAAATACTTTCAAGCCAGCCAAAAACTGATATTTTCAAAACAGAGTGTCTGTTGAGATAAGGTGTTTGGTCTTGCTGCTCCTTAGCTCTGGACGTCATAACCTTCAGATATTCAAGACAAGCAAGGAATAATTTCTAAGGCTTACATAAATTAAGCATTCAGTGAGTGGACTTATTTTGCCTTCCCTTGTAAATTTACAATGTACAAAGTGTAAATAATGCCTACTACTTTTTTCTTGATAATGGGTCCATTATATAGCCTGCATTTTTGGAGTCATGCATCACAGTATGCCATAACAGTGCCGAAGTAATTTATGCTGTTATGACTGTATTGCTTTATTTATTAATTTTGTTTTTGATAACCAGAGTAGAGCAATGATTCATGTGGACCTTTTTTAGACTTAGTGGGGTTAAGTAAATTGATCAGAGTTACACAGCAGGCAAATGAAGGCTGAAGGAATCTAACCCTAAACTACATAGTCATTAGCAGCTCATTCACTTAATTGTTTGTACTAACTAACAGACAACAGAGCTAGTTTGGAGTATTATCTGTGTGTCATAACAAAGTTCTATTTTCTTTTATTAACTGCTATTCACATTTTCTTTCTTATTTCTAAATATATTAAATAGATACTATAATATTATATAGATACTAAGTGGAGGGTTTCTCCTTGTGACACTTGTGTAAATACACCCCTGGCTAAGAAGGTTGCTAACCAGCTTACAAAATGAAAATATATAAATAAAACATTTATTTATTTTATTTATTTATTTATTTACATTTGTTGACCGGGCTAGTCTAACTGGATACATGTCCATTTTCAGTAGAGGCCCGGGGAGAAAAGCTCCAAGCAGACAGGTAAAGACATTATTATACAATAATAATATAGAAAAGCTATAAACATATACAGATAATACCATTATTTGGGATATTTGCAAAAGAGGATGATCAAGAACAAATTTACAATAAATGAAAAAGTGTAAACATTTTTTTTTTTTAGACAACATAGTACTGCAGAAAGGCCAATAATTAGTAATAAAGTACCCTGGTGAAAAGAAATAAAAGGGATTGCAGGAATGCGTAAAGGTGGAGAGATCAGTCAGGGTTAGTGCAGGGGCAGAGCCAGTGAGTTTTAAAATGTTCTTTGAGATGTTTTTTAAAAAGATGTGTGGAAGACAGAGTAGAAAGTTCACTTGGAAGCTGGTTCCAGGCCTTGCCAACTGTGTAAGCAAAAAGAAAGTCTCCAGCTTTGTTTTTAGATTTAATAGAGGAAACTAGGAGCTTATTGGCTGAGCAAAGAGTAGTAAGGTTTTTGTAAGGGGTAGTCAGATTATTGAGGATTGGGATGTTATTAGGGTGGAAAAGTATCTTTTGGGTTATAGTAAGTTGATGATGGAGTAGTTGGTGCTGTAGTTCTAACCATCCCAATTGTTTGAGGTTGAGACAGTGGTGTGTTCTAAAAGGGTTGCTGGTAGCAAATCTGGGTATGTTATTATAGCTAGTGGCAAGTTTGTTAAGGTTGCTTTTGGAAAGGTTAGTATAAATGGCAGAGGCATAAAGCAGGGTAGAGATCAGATGAGTTTGGGCTATAGTGGTTCTGGCTGTAGGTGTAAGGAAGGGTTTGATTTATATACAGGGAACCCAGTTTTTTTGCTGACAGATTTTATGGTAGTGTTGATATGATCGTCATAGCTAAGGTTGTTGTCAATGGTTATGCCTAGGAGACGGGTTGTGGTATCAGGGGGTATTGTGGTTCCATTGTTAGAGGTTATAGTGAAGTGGAATTGTGGTGATTTAAGAGTGGGAGTGAAGAGTAATAATTTTGTTTTTTTTTTGCATTCAGGAGGAGGCAGTGTTGCATGAACCAATTTTCAACAGTCTGAAATACAGACTGGGTGAGGGTCTGGAGTGTGGTTGGGGACCTAGCAGAGCAGATTAAAGTAGAATCGTTGGCATACTGAATGCAGGTGGCTTGAGGAATTGTAGTGTTTAGGTCATTAATAAACACTGAAAAGAGAAGAGGGCCTAGGATGGAACCTTGAGGTACTCCAAGGTTTATGGAAAGGGGAGTTGACAGCATGTTATCCCAAAGGACTGCTTGATGACGGTTGTCTAAGTAGGATTTAAACCAGAGTAACGCCTGTGCATCCAGTGAATGTGCTTTTAATACCTCTAAAAGCAGATTATGGTTGACCATATCGAAGGCTTTTGAGAGATCAATAAATAAAGCGGAGGAAAGAGTGTTATTGTTACAATTTTTGTTTATACAGTCAGAAAAGGATAGCAGGGCAGTTGAGGTACTATGGAATGGTCTGAAACCATGTTGGCAGTTTGCAAGCAAATTGTTGTGGAGAAGATGGTCAAGTAGTTGTTGGTGGATACATTTTTCCATTATTTTAGCTATAGGAGAGAGTAAGGCAATAGGTCTAAAGTTAGAAATGTCAGTTGATATCCCTAACATGAATCCCTAACTAAATGAATACATGCATAAATACAGATGGGTGAGATACAGAGGCACCATTTCATGGCCTATTATGCCTAGTACATATATCTGCTCCATAGTACTGACAGATAGATGATTAAGTAACCAAACTGCATGCCTGTCAATAACTGCTCAGTGTAAATGCTGTGTGCAGTAGATGGAGCACAATGCAACATCAATGGTGCAATGAGCACCACAGTATGTGTATAATAACAGAATATGTGCTCTGGGTTGATAGTCAGTTAATGCAAAGGATGGAGAGCATTAAAGACTTCATGGCTTTATGCATACAGTATAGATGCTCAGAGAATAGGGCATTGAAAGATGCAATACATTACGAGGCATAAAAGGTGCTAATTTAAATGCAGAGGACTATTGCATTTCTTGAATCATGAGGGATATATCCTAATCTCTGAGACTGCAGTATCTCAGATTGTTCCATCTGTGATATATATATATATATATATATATATATATATATATATATATATATACACACACACACACACACACACACACACACATATATATATATATATATATATATATATATATATATATATATATATATATATATATACTTCTAATTACCTTAACTTACCTAAACTATATCACCCAACCTGCTAATGCAGACCACTCCTTCCCATTTCACACCACTACCCCATCCTCTACAAAGTACACATCTGTTGTTACTCGTATATATCCCATTCTCTACCCCCTCAACACTAGCATGCTCTTTCCCTATAGACTCCTACTTAACTATAAAAACACTTCCAACTACACTAGTCTAATGTCCCCAAAACTCTCTACCTGTATAATACACCCCAAACAAACCAAAAACGTCATCCATCATCTTGTCTCTATCCTTCTCTCTGGGAACATCCACCCAAACCCAGACTCCTGTACCACACTGAATCCAGCCTCCCAACCCCCTTCAAGCAACAGGCAAACCCCACCACTTCTCAGCTCTAAATGTTCAGAGCCTATGTAACAAAATTCCAAACCTTCAGGCCTATCTTCTACATAACCAGCCCAATATTCTCTCCATCTCAGAAACCTGGTTTAAGCCCCACATATAAGATTCTGAAATAACTCCTCCCAACTACCGCATGTTAAGGAATGACAGAACACAAAAAAAGGGTGGTGGTGTAGCACTCCTTTACTCGGCATCCCTCTTAGTCACCCTCTACACCAAACCCTTGCCCAAATATGGCAAGGCAGAAATAATACTAGTCCTGCTCCAGCTAAACAAGCATAAACTCATATTTGTTCTCTCCCTCAATAATCCCCCTGGAGACAATATCTAATCCCGTGAAGATATTCTCTCCTAGGTCTCTACCAACATTACTCATGAAACCATAATCCTGGGGGAAGTGAACGTAAACTGGGCCACAATCCATTCTCCCACTAAATCACTCAATATTAACTTGTAGAGCTTTATACAACTAATAAATTCCACTACCAGGCCTTCCATGAACTCCATTATTGGAAGTACAATAGACTGTATTCTAGTATCCCATCCTCACTATATCTCTGATAGTGGTATTCTCCCCAACCCACTAGCTGACCACCTCCCTACTTTTGCCTACCGTCTCCCTTCTTCCATACAACTAACGCACATCTATATTTCCATTTGTTGCTTAAAGAACTTCAATTCTGAAACCTTCTCAAATGCACTAAAAAGCACAAACTGGAACCCATTAAAGACTCCACCTAGATAATGCTCTCTCCTACTTTAACTCTACTTTCACAAACCTGCCCAACTCCTTTGCCCCCTAAAAACAAAATGTATAAAAAGTAACCCTGTTCCCTGGTTAACCAAAAACACCTTAGCTACTATGCAACTCCATGACAAAGCGTGGACACATTACCATAAAAATAAAACCACTATCGCCCTAAACAAATATAGAACACTATGAAATAAAGTCAAAAAACGTATTACCTCAAAACCTATTTCTCCACTCTCCAAACCAACCACACCACCAATCACAAACTATTTTGGAAAGGAATCTCATCTCTCCTCACCAGGAAAAAAAAAAAAAACTTTCTCCAACCCAGATGCCTCTGTCATGGACTTAGCCACCCAATTTAACTCTTTCTTCATAGAGTCCATTAGCAAGCTAACATTGTCCTTCACCAACACCTCAACAACCCCACCTCAGCGTGCACCCATTCCTCCCTCCACTAGCATCCCTTGCCCCAACGTCCACCTTTCTCTATCAATCCCATCTCTATATCCACCATAAAAAAACTTCTTCTAAAATAAAAAACCTGGCTCCAATGCCCCTGATAAAATTCCCTCCTACTTCCTAAAAGTAGCAGCAGAAGCCATTGCTCTCCCTATCAGCATACTAATTAATCAGTCTGTCTGAGAAAGCCAGGTCCCCCAGCTTTGGAAGAAAGCCTTTATTATTCCTTTCCATAAAGGTGGCAATAATAATGACATCCCAAACCTTTGCCCTATCGCCATCCTATCCCCTGTTTCTAAACTTTTGAAAAGTGTGTACACCAACAACTCTTACCCTACCTCATTGATAATCAGCTACTTACCCCCACACAACATGGCTTTAGATCAGGTCATAGTACCTCCACTGCCCTCCTCTCCTTCCTAGAAACAATCAACAAAGCCCGTGACTTCGGCCACTTCGTATCCACTCTTTTCCTTGACCTTCCTAAGGCATTTGACAATATTTCCCACAACCTCCTTCTTACCAAACTCTCTAAACTTAACATATCCCTTCCTCTACCCAGTGGTCCTCAAGCTATCTCATAAACAGGCAACAAGCAGTTAAATGGAAAAAAGCTACCTCACCCTTCCTTAATACATCCACAGGCATCTCCCAATGTTCCATTCTAGGCCCCCTATTTTTCAACATATTTATAAATGATTTCTTCCAAGCCATTCCAAACTCCAGTCTCATCCAATATGCAGATGATTCTACTATAATCTGTTCCTCCCTTTCCATCACAACTCTTAATAATCTAACACCGAACAGTGGATGCTAGACAACCATCTAGCCCTTAATGCAACCAAAACAAAACTTATGTTATTCAATGCATCCAAAACATATTCCCTAGACAAACAATCCTTCATAATTACCAACAAAAATAATACCCCCTAGAACTAGTCTCTGACACAAAATTACTAGGAATTATCTTCGACAAACAACTAAAATTTGACAAGCATCTAGAAGCAAATGTCAAAAAAACCCCATAAAAAATTAGGTATGCTGTACCACCACAGTCGCTTTATCTCTCCCACCACCAGGATTACATTAGCTAATACATACCTCATCCCATCCTTTTTATATGGTGCGTCTATCCTAACCAGCCTACAATCTTTCTTCAAAATAAAACTCTCATCTTGTTATAACAAAATATCCAAATTTGCAGCAGGTCTTCCCACCACTGTAATTCCCTTCACCAACTAAGTTGGCTAGAATTACCAAACTTCCTCACATATACCCAGCTCATCCAAGCATACAAACTCATTCATAACCCATCTCTCTGCCCATCCCTAGCAAATACCTTTGAAATGCATAAGCCAGATCCCAAAACCTAATTAAATTGCATAAACCAACACATCCTGCTGGGAATCACTTGATGTCCTTCTCTCTTGCATGCCTCTGGAACTCTTTCCCTTCTCCCATCCACACCACCAGCAGTCTATCCTTGTTTAAAACCTTACTGCACTCCCACCTTACTTTGCAATGGAAATGCTCTTGTTCTCATCCAACCTAATTCTGACCGTACTTTCTTCCTAACTTTCCAAACTTATTTGTTGCCTGTCACTACCTCCTAAAGTTCTACATCCCTTGGACATATTCAACCAGCAACAAAAAAAAATTCTCATTGTAATTGCCTTAAAAAAAAAAACTTACTTACTACTTATTAAATTAACCTGATGTAGTTTTGCTAATGAAAATCTTTTTTTTATTTCTGTATTATGTAACATTTATTTGAATTGTGTGATATGGATTTGTACTGTCTGAAATATGTATTTAAGATTTAATTGAAATTTTTATTATGGATTTTTGCTTTTTCTGTACTATGTATTTATATTTCTCTGGAGCTTTTCTCCCCAGGATTTCACTGAAAACGGGCTCCTTGTAGCCCAATGGACTATCCTGGAAAACAAACTGCAAATAAATATATAAATAATAAATATAAATATACACACACACACACGCACACACACACACACACACACACACACACACACACACACACACACACATATATATATATATATATGTGTATATATAAATATATATATATATATATATATATATATATATATATATATATATAGTGTGGTGGTGGTGCTGCGGTAGTGTTGTCGCCTCACAGTAAGACATTGTCTTGTTCAATTCTCAGCTAAAGCATCTTCTGTGTGGAGACATGCGTGAAGGTTGTACGTCAGGGCTGGCAACTCGGTACATAAGAATCTGCTGCCAATCATTAGCAGACCGGAGTTCCTCTGTGGCGACCCCTAAAAGCCGAAAGATACAACAACAACAAATATATATATATATATATATATATATATATATATATATATATATATATATATATATATATATATATATATATATATATATATATGGGTCTACTTCTCTTAATCAACAACACAGTTTGTCGAATAACAGAAGATCGAACCCACTTCAGCAAAAGTGCACATCATCAAAAGTGCACCTTCGCTGAAGCCGATTGTCAAAAAAACAAAAAAATTAATTGAAACTGTTTATGCAAGCCCCCCTGCACCCCCACACCCCCCTACTTAAATATACCAACTCCGAGATCGCACTACAGTGGGGAAAAGGATATATTTCCTTATCCCCACTGTGACCGGCTTATGCGAAAGTGCACTTTCGATATTGTGCACTTTCGCTGAAGTGGGTTCGATCTTCTGTTACTCAACAAACTGTGTTGTTGATTAAGAGAATGGGATCCATATATATTGCTGTATTAAACTATTTCAACAAGAAAAAAGTTTAGCAATAGAAAAAAAATGTTTTACAGTTTATGTTGTTTTTCTGGTCAATAAATTGTAAGGTTAAGTCTTATATGCTTAGTTTTTCTCCCTGCATGCCCCAGCCTGTGTGTCCATCCAAAACCTTTTTCTCTACTAGACAGGCCAATATCTCCAATACTCAGCCTGATGCTGTACATGCCTCTGCCTTTCTGTAACTCCACAGTACTTTCTTTCTCTACCAGAGAGGCCCTCAACACATTCTAACTATTTGATTACGTCTTTCTCTCTCTATGATCCTTTGTTTTATTAGAAGTGGAGGAATGACCTCCTCCAAGTAGCACAGATATGGATCATCTTTCCAGTTTGCCCCAAAGCCCTAACTCTATATGCCCCACAGCACTTCTTGGAGAGACACTGTACCAAATGACTCTCTTTCAGTTGTAATTTGTGTGGATGAGTATTATCATTATCCAACCTAATTCATCTTGGCTTGCTACAGTCACTACACACTCACTTCAGACACTAAGCACTTAAGTTCTTCATCCATGACCACAAATGGAGTCTCTGCATTTATTTATGAAGCTGTGATATCCTTGTGACTTCAAAAATCAGTGACTTCTGCACTATCACCACCTGCTGATTGCACCCTCTGACAGCTTGCACCTGAGGCAGCTTCCCCTTTTGCCCTGCTGTAGTTATGGCTCTGCATTCAGCCATCTATCCAAAACCAAATTTTTTGCTGAGGTTTTCACTGGTAGCAAGCAGAGCAGCATAGACCAGACTTAGCAGACTTTACTTTCCCCCTCAACAGTTACCAGGTCATTCTGTGGAATCTTCTAGCTTTCTAGGGTAAACTGAGAGATATAATCTTTCCAAGATGTCTCGAGTGTAAGGTCTCATAATGGGCCATTCTTGGCATACCCCCTCAGGGGCAGCATGCAGCAGCCATCCTTACAAGGTGCCCAAATGATGTCAATTAACTCTTCTCAATGCAGAGGAGGAGCAGCAGTTGTGCTCTGTAATCTTCCAGGAAGATTGACCTGCCCACTGAGTCACAGAGTGTGATCTCAGTTATACTATAAACAAACTTAATCTCATTCTGTCTGTCAGTATCTAAATCTCATGGCCAGAACTGAGCATAAGGACATTTAAGCTCCCACTGTACCACAACAGCTGATATAACATCTGGAGTATTGTTGCAGTTGCACTTATTCACTGGTCAGTGTCCTGATCCCCACTATCTTTGTTCATGAACAAGAATCCAAAATAATTAAACTCCTCAGCATGAGTTGTCTGCTCTCCTATCATTTCCATGGACAATCCACCCAAACTCTGGCCAGTACAAGGTCCAACCCTAATTACTACCTCTCTAACCACTATCACCTCAGTACAACTAAGCAAAAATCACAGAGTAAAAGGTTAAATTTCATCAAAATTAACCTCAGGAGCATCTCCAATAAAGTTGTTGACTTAAATGCATTCACATCATACCACATCCCTGACATATTAGTAGCCACCAAAAACTGGTTAATAGCTACAGTCAATCACACTGGAAATACCCCCCCCCAGGATATAGGATACTTAGAGCTGACTGCATAGGCAAAAAGGCAGGTGGAGTAGCTATCATATATCCTAACTATCTAAATATTTCTTTGTATCAGCACAACCGACCCCAATTTAATAATGGTAAAATCTTTATTTCCTTTCTTAAACTTAACTCATATGAGAGCCTATGTATTATTGCAGCATATATCCCTTCAGGAAATGACATCTCCGTTACTGAGGGCATATTATCCTAGGTATCCTTCAATATACCAAAAGAAACCCTAAACTTAGAAGACTTTAATCTAGACTGGTTCAAAATTATATCTGACATCCCCACTTCCAGCATACACCTCTATGATCAGATACAATAAATCCACTGAGAGAGCATTGCCTACAGTGGAGCTGGCAGCTGCTAGATGTGGATATGTCTATGCAAATGGGTCCATGGGCCAATGTATAACTGTCTAAGGTGGTATGTAAACAGTATTGGGCTAAAACCAAGATATGTCATCCAAACTACATGAGAATAGAGTTACCATGCCACATCAGTACAATGTGGTTATACAGTAGATGTGCCTGGCAATGGTAATGTCAACCCAGGAAATGCCAGTGCATTTGCTGGATTTTCATAATGTGGTGTGTGGGTCAAAGCTGTGGCTGGAGGTTCTGTGGTGGCAGCCTGCTATCTAAAACCACACATGACATCCAAGAGGCTGCTGTCATCACTGAGTAGACACATTATAGTGGTTACTTATCTCTACATCTGGCAGACACACAGACTGCTGCATTTGTGGTACATGGACATACAAAGTAGCACAATGCTTGTGGGTAACATCCGTTATGTGCCACAGATCCCTGTCTATGCAGTGCAGAAACATTGCAGTACTTTCACTGCTGATATACCAAACTCCACACAACAAATAAAAGTTTTCAGTTAAACATAAGATAAATGAGATGACTAAATCCATATGAAAAACAGTAATGTATTTACAAACAGTTTGTAATGTCTGCAGTTTTAGTGACTTCAAAATTATTAAAAAATAACCCAATAACGTTTGATGCTAAGAATTACTAAATAATAAATACCAATGCTAAAATGTATTTTGAACAAATAAGTGGGCCACTGAGCCACCATGGGGCATATGAATATGATGTCATAAACACAAAATAATTTTAGATAATAATAATAATAATAATAATAATAATACTAATAATAATAATAATAGTAATACTAGTAATAATGAAACAAACTAGCAGAATTGTACTAAGAAGGATTCTACATAGTACTTATAAACTGCTATTGGAAACAGTAAAACAGAAGATAATTCAAGACTTGTGCCTCTTGAATGAATTAAACACTCGTGTAACTATGAAGTGCATAAGAGGGCCAAGGGATGATGGCACAGAAATGTATTAAAAGGGAGAGAACTGGAACAAGAGATACATGAATGGATAAAGGACAGTGGCCGTAAGAGGATGACTGGCTTTAATGGGTACTATGGAGTTTTTAAAAGAAGAGGGTAAGGAAAAAATTTAAAGTAAATGGAATAGGACCAAGGAATAAGAATGAAGGGGGGGGAGCAGATGATGGTGTTATAAGGATAAAATTGGAAATGAGGAGTAAAAGTTACTTGAATATCAGGTGGGGCAGAAAATGTAAAGGCAGATTCTGATGTGTGCAAAATAGGTCTTATTAAAGACAGACAGCACAAGAAAAGAGTATCTCTATATGACTGTGTTTAAAAGAGCAACTGGCCTGAGAAGGAAGCAGTAGACATGATAAAACAGCCATCCAGATCCTGGGTCACTTGTATGGAGATTGCATGATGCTCAGTTGAACATTTAGAAGAGCTATCATTCCTTTCTTTCACTAAAGGGTAGTCTTGGAATTTAATGAGTGGCTGAGAATGTGGTGCATAGAGTAAAAGTTCAGACTGGAGGGAGAAAGAAAACATTATATGAAAAACAGGAAATCCTCCATGAAATTCAATGTTAATTTAAGAAAAAAACAAATCTATTACCTGAGCATATCAATGATGTCCTGTGAATATGAATGTGAACTCTGATTTGCCAGCAGAAGACATCAAAGATGAAAATAAAGAAGAGATATCTAACACCAAAATACTGTACAGAAGGAGCCACTTTCAACTTTAAAAAGAATGTAACGTCACACATTGCTAATCTGTAATCTGAAATCAGGCAATCTCTAATTTAAACCCCATCTGAGTTTATTGAAAGGATACAGTAACAAAGAAACAAAACTCCGCATTCCCCTGAATTATGTGATGCAGACTGGAAAAAGACATCAGTTACATCTAATGCAAAATGACAAATCTAGACTGTAGCATGTGATAATCCATGGAACAGTAATATACTAAAATAGTTTATTATTTTGATGACCCCTTGTTGCAGAGACATGGCATCCTTCAGTGATATTGATGGCTCAGGATTGATCGGAAGCCTGGTAAACTAAGGATCAGCAGTAATAGACTTAAGCAGCTTTATAACAGTTCACCTATCCCAAATAATTGGGGCCTGGTATAATGGTTAAGGTGTGTGACTCACAGACACAAGGTGCAGTACTTGATTTTCACCTTTGTGAAGGAAATTGGGTTGACTTGTAATGGCCTGTTAAGAAAGCTAGCCTAGTAATTAGCTATAAATTTATCTTGGCCTGATGTTTTTGTTCTATGTGAGAGGTAGACAAGTTATCTAGGCTGCACATTTCAAATGTTTTTATCATTGGTTAAGTGTCTCTTGAAGGGATGCTTAAATATGCAGTGAATTTCTAGCATTTTGCCTTTTGCTAAAAAGATTTCACAGGTTCATAGGTTCATAGGTTCATACTAGGCTATCTGCCCGAGGGCATTTACAAGCCTAGCCCATAGTTTTGTGGCTTATGCCACCCCTTTAGTTTGGAGAAACTATGCCCATTATTTTGCTGTGCCTCTGTCGAGCAGTGACACTGAGGTAACCCCTGGGGTATATCTGCGATCTCCCATCCATTGGTCAAGATTCCTCTTGAACAAGGCCAGCGAGGTGCTCTGCCTCACATATACCGGGATTTTGTTCCACAGCATAGGGAGTCTTTGGGTGATGAATCTATCCCTCCAGCACATCCTATTAATAACCGTGTCGAGGTTTAAGTCTCCCGCCCTTGTGGCTCTGAGGGATCTAGATTTTTGAGGTGAAGCATGTTCATCAAATCTGGGTTTGACATGGCCTTGTATGTCAGGCACAGGTCACCTCTGAGCAAGCGGTAAGCAACTGAATAGAGCTGGAGTTCTTTCAGTCGGGCAGCATAGGACAGATTTTTGAGACCCTTTATCCTTTTGGTGAGGAACTTTTGTGGCCTCTCCAGCTGCTGCAAGTGTCGGGTCAGATACATTCCGAATGGGGCATTGTACTCAATCACTGGTCTGATGAATGATGAGTATAGGGAGACTATGACCTCCCTTGATCTAGATGTGAATCTCTTCATGATAAGGTGAGCAATGTAGAAGGTCTTCCTAACTACTTTAGCAATATGAGTGTCGAATGAAAGGCTACTGTCAACCTGGGTCCCCAGGTCCCTGATAACTTCTTCTGTGATCAGTGGATTGCCACCTATATGGTAGCTAGGGGTAACCTTGTTTTTCCCGAAGGGTATGACTATGCATTTCTTGGCATTTAACTTTAGGCCATGGCTCTGGCACCAGTTATCCATTTCTGTGAGACCCTTCTGAAGGATATCTGTGTCAGATGTGTTTTCGACTACGGCACCCAGTTTGCAGTCATCTGCAAACTTTGTCAGCCATAACCCTCCTGTGTTTGCTTGTACTTCAGAAAAGCAGATGCCAAACAAGAGTGGGCACAGGACTGAGCCCTGTGGGACACCACTTGTGACAGGCTTTGAGTCTGACATGGCGCCAGCAACTCTGACCCTGTGGGTTCTGTCACTCAGCCAGTTTGCAACCCATCTTGTGATGTATGGGTTTACATTTAAGTTGATGAGTTTTTCAATGATACCCGAGTGGGGTATTGTATCGAAAGCCTTCACCAGGTTGAGGTAGGCTGTATGGACTGCCTTCCCCTCGTCAATGGCCTTGGTTACTGTTTCGAAAAAGTCAACCAAGTTTAAAAGGCATGATCTGCTTTTGACAAAGCCAAACTGGGTTGGATCCAAAGTCTGCAAATTCCCTATGTCTTTATTTATGAGATCCATTATGATCCTCTCCATGGCTTTGCAGATAAGGCTTGTCAAACTAATGGGGTGGTAATTTCCAGGGTCGGTGGAGGCACCGCCTTTGTGAAGTGGGACCACAGTCGCTGTGCGCCACTCCCTGGGTACGTATCTGGAGGTGAGACTAAGATTAAACAGCTGTCCTAACTGTGAGTTTAATTCCTCGTTGAGTTCATGGAGCACACAGCCGGGGACACCATCAGGTCCCATGGATGCTGTGTTCTTTGCCTTGGAGAGAGCAGTTCTCACCTGGGCGTTAGAGATGTTTGGGGGGCTACAATCATTTGGTATAGATATCTCTCCTTTTGGGGAGTTTGCACTGAACCTGTCAGCCAGTATGTTGGCAATGTCTGTAGGATCAGTAATCTTCACATCATTTTGAACTACTTCTGAGCATATCTGGGAGTTTCCTCCCAGGTTTCTGACATAGCTAAAGAATGCCTTATGGTTGTCTTTTGAGTCCTTAGCTATTTTTCTCTCAAAATTAGCTTTGGATGATTTTATGAGAGCTCTTAGCTTTTTACTTATAGTGATCAGCAGTGTCTTACCTTTTAAGGATTGTGCTCTATCTTGTAGTAGCTTTCTCCTTTTGTTGTAGAGTTTGTTTATGGCTGGGGTCCACCAGACTGGACGCTTGCCTTTGGTATAAAGAGTCTTTGTTTTGCTTGGGATTGCCTGATCCATGCAGCCCTGCAGGTGCTGGTAGAAGGCATTTGTAAGTGATTCAGCGGTTTGAGTAATGTTTACCGCTCGGGGCCTTAAAGGAGACCACACTAGTCTTTAGAAGTGTGAAGTTGGCTTTGAGAAGTTTTTACTGTGGTCTTTTTATTTCAGGTGGGGCAGGATGAGGACCTCCAGCGAGATTAGTTTGTGATCTGATCTCACCAGTGAGGGGTATACTTCCGGTGTTGAACATTGTGCTCCCATGTTCGTGATGATGAGATCAAGTATGTTTTCTCCTCTTGTGAGTATGGTGACTAGTTGTTCCATGGCATTTGAGTTTATGAATTCCAGGAACTTTTGGGCTAGAGTGTTTGGGCTTGAGTAGTGTTCCCAGTCTATATTAGGGTAGTTGAAGTCACCTAGTATGATGGTGTTCGGAGATACATTTATCCCCTCCAGTGTTTTCAGGAAAGCCATGTGAGGTTCCTGAGTTTGCGAGGGTGGCCTGTAACATGCTACAAATTGCAGAGCAGTCTTGCCTATGGTTAATTGCACCTGGATGGTTTCTGATGCATTGTGCGTTGCCACCAATCTTGAGGTGTGGGTGTCCTTGATGAATATGGATACCCCTCCCTCCTTTCTTGGTATTGTCCGGATTTTGGGGACGGAACGCATGATATGAGGTAAAACCTGATAGTGCTGGGGTGCTTTCAGGAGCCTTGAACCAGGTTTCTGTCACAGCACAGACATCGATGTTCTCCATACTGAGAAGGGCCTCGAGTGCGTGCATCTTGAGGTTGAGACTTCTGGCATTGAGCAGCATTACCCTTAGTTTTTTTTCTTTGTTGTGTTCTAGGGTGGTAGGTTTAGAATTTGAGCCTTGCCTAAAAAAGGCACTATGGGGGTGGCAAGAGCCTTTGCCAAAATGCGGAATCCCAGGGGTGACAGGTGCAAGCCATCCCTTGCGAAGCAGAGTGGCTTGTCCAGCATGTCATCCCAGGCAGACAGACATTGGATCCCCTTTGAATGACACCAGAGTTTAAGCCAATTGTTAAAACTGATCATCTTATCTCCGTATTGTAGCATCATTCTTGGTGAAGGTAGGATACTGCTCAAGGTCAGGGTCATACCTGCTTGGGCTACATAATCAGAGAGCTCCTCAATGTCTCTTTTCATGTAGTCCAAGGAGGTACGTCTCAGGTCGTTTACACCAGCGTGGACAATGATTGAGTCGTACTTGTACCTGCTGTTGAGAGACCTGAGTGCTTGCGTTATGTGGCAGATTCTAGCGCCCGACAGGCAGCTTACTGTGACCTTCTCCTTACTCAGTCTGGTGAGCGGGACGTCAGTGTGTCTGACTATGGAGTCACCAATGACTAGTGTGTCTGGCATTGTGTTTGGCCTTAAGGGCTGTGACTGCTTGACACTCTGACTGTGTGGTCTATGTGTTGCAGGTGTTGTGTTCTGAGGTGGTAGTTGTTTGGGTGTCTGCTTTGGTGGCCTCTGCTGTTTTGGTAGATTTTTGATCAGAGCCTCCGAGTATGTCTTTGTGTGTTTATGTGTATGATTTGAGGTTGTGATGGTATTATGTGAGACTGGGTCTATAGTGTGTGTGGTTACCTTCTCTTCCTGTCTGGTCTTGCCAGTCCTTAGTTGAGAGAGCTCAGCCTCCAGTTTTGCCGTGTAGTTGCATCTCTCGCATGTATTTGTGTTTTGTGGGAGGAGGAGAGGGTTGTCTGTGTACATGAGGCAATTGTAACATTGCCTCAATATTCCCAGGTTCACCAGCTGAGCAGGAGAGGACATTAGCAACTGATCCCTCGACATGCTAGAAGGAATAGACAAAAAAACTTAAAAAAGGTTCCGGGGGATGTGGGTGACCGAGAAATGGGGTCTGCCTTTTTGGGGTACTATCTATAACAAGAGTGCTGTATCACGGTGATAAGTACTGTAGGAGCAAGTGCTGGGCTATACAGATAGAGAATAGTCTACTTTGGAGTCAGGTAGAGATAATTTTTAGTTATAGGATGCACTAATTAGAACAGTAGTATAGTTTGAGGAAGGTAGTTTTAAGGGAAAATTTGAAGAGTGGACTTTAGGTAGCCCGAATACTTTAAACCTGATTAACCGGTCCTGCATAAACTAAAGCACTGCTGATGATTCCCTGCTGGGTGAGGAAAGTAAACCTATATTTTTTGTCTGTGACTGATAGAGCTGCTTTCTGTTTTACCTACTCAAGTTTCTTTTTTTAAGAAATCTGCTTGACCTAGTGTTTTTGTTCTATGTGAGAAGTAGATACTTAAATTATATAGTCTGCACATTTCACATATTTTAATTGGTAATTGTCTTTTGAGTGAAACACACAGTGAATTTCTGGCCCTTTGTTTTTTGCTGAAAAGATTTCAAGCCTACGTAAACTAAAGCACTGCTGTTGATTCCCTGCTAGTATCTTCCACTCACCTTCCCCTTTGTTGATGTGCTTTTTATACCTAATGGTTTTAAGCTGCCCAATCATGCTGTAAATTGAGCTTAATAAGCTACTCCCTTTCTAAACTGCTGTTGATAATATTGAATTATTTATTTGCCTTTCCTTCTGCTTGTATTGAAAAGGTGCATTTTGCTTTTCATTGTCTGTTCTACTTATTTACTTGACATGAATTTTCTAGCTAGCTGTTGGGTAAAGTAGTGTATTCTTACACTCTAACAAGCACTTGTTTTTACATCAAGAGGTCAGTGGGTTTTCCATCTAGTGCACTGAAAGGTAGCCTGGTCTGTTTAGGTTGGAAAAACACTTGAGATTTCTGCATCAAGAAAATAATTATATTTTGTGTCCCTATTGGACTTTTTTTAAAATTGCATTGTATCTGATTCTTGCATTTTTTTCTGCTTCTTTACTATTGTGGCTGCATATTTTCTGCTCTTGTTTTCAACTGTATTTTCAGCCTAGATAGCATAGTCTATTTAAAGACCTGCCAAATTAGCCTTTTTTTGTTACACTCGAACACTAAACTAGACATCTTACATTAAGTAAAATTTCCCTACACCCTTGTGGAAAAAGAGTATGGATCTAGCCTCATCTGTGCCAGAGATTGTTGGAGTAAGGCTCATTGCCACTTTCATATTGGTGGCACACATACCTTTAGTTTTCTAGTATTGGAACATGTCTATCGTACTGAAAGGTTAGGCTGCATACGTAATAATGTGGAGAAGAGAGAGATTAAATGGATACTCAAGTTAGCAGCGCATAGAGATCATGGTAACATTTCTTTGAGATCTTTTTTGGCAGACAGGCCTTTTAAACATAAATAGCTATTCTGTTATTATATAAAGTTATATTGTAGTGATGGTTAATTAAGTCTGATGAAACGTCCAGGAGACGTGAAAGCGCTCACTCATCTTTATTTTGTTGTAATAAAGCCTTTATTCAGATATTGGTTGGCTTCGATTGTCCTGGTGTATCCTCCTTTTGTGATTTTTGGACATTTGTAAGTACGTAAATAAAGGCAGTGACATGGCAGTTTTTGGTGTGCAACCAGAAAGAAGTGATAGGAATGCGGTCATACATATCGATGAAATCGCACAGTATCAGGCTGGAAGATACATAAGCAGCAATGAAGCTGTATGGTGAATTCTTTAATTTCTCATACATGAACGAAGTCCAGCTGTTGTTCACTTAGCAGTACATCTAGAAAATGGACAACACATTTATTTCACAGCTGCAAATGTGCAACAAATAGTCCTGAATCCACTGGTTACAACGTTAACTGCTTTCTTCACGTTATGTCAAAATGACTCATTTGCGAAAACACTGCTGTATTCGGAAGTGCCTACGTATTACACATGGAATGCGAGTAGAAAATAATTTGAATGATGCAAACTAGGAGAGCGTGTCGACAACTTGGCATATTCAAAGAAACTACGATAGGCAGACTGTACACCGTGCATCCCAATCAAGATGAATGCTTCTTTCTTCGCATGCTGTTGGTAAATGTGCTCGGTCCAATGTCTTTCCAGCAATTGAGAATTGTCAACTACGTTACACATGCCACTTTCTGCAGTGCATGTCAAGCTTTGAATTTATTGGAGAACGACCGACACTGGGATGTATGCATTAATGACGCGTGCAATATGTCACATCCAAATCAAATTTATGCATTGTTTGCAATCATTTTGACCGCCTGATCTCCTTAATCTCCAACAGAGTTATGGAAGAAATATAAATCGCACATGGCCGAAGATATTTTCCATCGAATATGCAAGGAAAATTCAAATATGAACATGGATTTCACAGCAGAAATCTACAACAAAGCGTTGATAATGATTGAAGATTTGTGCTTAGAAATCGCAAACAAAGTTCTCAATCAATTGGGAATGCCATCACCGAATCGATCTGCTGCTGCTTCGTTCGATGTAGAATTGCGTCATGAACAAAATTACAACACGGGTGATCTTTTGTTGTTTGTGCAATCAAATATTCCTAACCTAACGGGCGAGCAAAAAGGCATTTACGATCAAATAATGCAAACTGTCAATAACGGGGTTGGAGAAATCTTCTTCTTAGATGCACCAGGAGGAACTGGTAAAATGTTCCTAATTACATTGATTCTGGCAGCAATTTGATCCCAAAATGGCATAGACTTAGATCTTGCATTGTCTGGAATAGCTGCGACATTGCTACCAGGTGGAAGAACTGCTCATTCCGCTTTGAAATTGCCATTGAACATGCAATTAATTGAAACTCCCACGTGCAACATTTCCAAAGCATCCGGCATGGGAAAAGTATTGCAGAAATGCAAACTTATTGTTTGGGATGAATGCACAATGGCGCACAATAAATCACTCAAGGCTCTTGATCAATCATTGCAAGATTTGCGTGGAAACTTCAGACCATTTGGGAACGCATTAATATTGCTTGCAGGAGATTTCAGGCAAACATTACCTGTACTTCCTCGATCGACACCAGCGGACGAAATAAATGCTTGCCTGAAATACTCTACTTTGTGGCGACAGGTAAAGACATTAAAATTAACTACAAATATGCATGTCCAGCTGCAAAACGATCGATCAGCTGAGATATTCTCACATCAATTGCTGGAAATTGGGAACGGAAAGGTGCCGGTTGATCTGACCTCAGGACGAATTTCATTGTTTGAAAAAGTATTTCCCAATATTCAAACCAATTATAAGAATCACGATTGGCTGACTGAATGAGCTATTCTTGTGGCCAAGAACAAAGACGTCTATGAACTTAACAATATTTTTCAGTCTAACATTCAAAGCGAGGCAGTCACATACAAGTCCATCGACACTGTTGTGGAAGCAGATGAAGCGGTTAATTATCCAACAGAATTTTTGAATTCACTCGATCTGCCAGGGATGCCACCGCATGTACTGCAATTGAAAATTGGCGTGCGAATTACCATGTTGCGAAATATCAACCAGCCAAAACTTTGCAACGGCACGCGGCTTGCAGTAATAAAATTAATGAGCAACGTCATAGAAGCAACAATCTTGACAGGACCTTTTAAAGGTGAAGATGCCCTCATTCCTCGCATTCCTATGATTCCAATGGATATGCCATTTCAATTTAAGAGACTGCAATTCCCAATTCGATTGGCATTTGCAATCACCATCAACAAAGCTCAGGGCCAATCTTTAGAATTGTGCGGTTTAGATCTACACATGGATTGCTTCTCACATGGACAATTATATGTTGTGTGTTCTAGAGTCGGCAAACCAGACAATCTCTATATCTGCACAGACAATGGAACAACAAAAAATATTGTATACCCACAAGCATTGTGAAATTAAACACATTAGAAACATGCACTTTCTCTTTTCTTTCATTTCCATTTAACCAGACTGAGCCACAGCAACGCGTGGCCAGGTACAGCTATTAGGTGAATAAAAAAAAAGAAAACAATAACCCTAATGGTGACACCAGATATACTTTGTCTGAATAGCAATGCTGTTAGAGAGAGAGAGAGTTTTTTGCAAGGTAATGTTTAGGGTTGAGGTTAGCAGCAGGTTTAGGGTTAAGGTTGGTGCATGAGTAAGGATGGTCCTGGGGGCTTTGCATATGCACGGATTGCCTTAACAATATACATGGTGGTAGGCACATACCTGATATATACACAGAAACATGGCACTAGATGGGAAGCACGTTTGCAACAATGTTTTATTCTTAAGGAAGCCCAGCAGCATGCAACTCATCACAAAGACTGTACACAACAAATGCCAAAAAATAGATGCACTCACCTCTGGGTGTTACCAGTGTCGGGGTGTCATATGTGTATTCACAAATGATGGTCAGCTCATCTGACACATAGAGTGCACAGATGGTCTGCAATCTATGTGTCCTTCCAGACTTCAACAGTTACTGTAGAAACAACCTGATATACTTTCCTAAACATCTAAAGCTAATGAACAATGCATCTGCTCCAGCTTCCATGTCCAGCACACACATTTGAGGAGACTCAGAAACTCATATCTAGTACTGAATAGGGTACTAGCTTAAGTAGTCTCGGGATTTAATGAAATATACAATCACTTGTCACCTGAGATTGTGACTATTCACAGAACCAGCAAGAAATACAAGACAAGGTGCATAGATATGTTTCAGGGGGACCTGGACTGGGTATCATGTCTGGACTGGCTATTGTGTCTGACATAAGACGCTGAACAGACATCAGTACAGTCTTTTGTTAGGTATATAGTATGTATGCTATTCTATTGCCTATGGCTGGCAGCCATAACATATGCCTTACTAGTGTAACTTTATTATTCAAATGAGAAGGCCATAGGAAACAATTACATTATTTAAGGCTATGTCATCAAATGCTATCTCACCACTACAATGGGTACATGATGCTAAGGTAAACAATAGGTATTGCATGCTGTCTTGCGCATTCCTTATAAGCATGCAGTATAAATGAAAGGTGCATCACTGGCAGATGTGTGTGCGTATTGTAGATGAAAGGTGGGAATCAGCATGAGCTCCTTGTATTTTCTGTGTCTGCATCTCAGGTGGCTTTGGCTGTCATTTCATTATTAGGGATGTGGACATCAGTACCTATTCCTTTGTACATTCCATAGGCACAATGAAGATGAAATGAGGCGGCATCATGGTACACGAGGGGAAGGCAACCCATGCTCATGTTGCTGTACCTCTCATGGAGGCATCAATGGTGACATTTAACAGAGCTGGTTTATTAAATATGTGGTACCCATGCTCACAGCCATGTACATTTGCACTTGTATGAGTGGTGATGCTTGGTGCTATATTTGTAATGAAAGGGAATGTGACAATGACTACCATTCTATGTATTTTGTAGATGTAAGAGTACTGTTAATAAGTATGAGTGTATTGCAACAGGGATGGGTATCAGGACTCGTACACAGGCACATCAATAGTGATGTTGGGTGTCATTGTGCTACATTAGGGGAGAGACACTCACATGCATTGTTCTCTATATTCCATGAACATGTCATCAGTCCCACATTGTGCACTTGTGATGTACTGGGGTGGGCACCAACACTCATTATATATCACAACCTTTAGATGAACTGAAGGTGAGATTGCTCATATATCATAAAGAAACAGGTTTTGCATGCATGTCCTGGACTGTGGGCTATTAGTGAAAACTAAGCAGCTAATCATGTTTAACCCTCCTTGATCTCTGGGATATTTTCTATTAAAAAATCTCTTGCTTCATTGAACGTTGTCATATTGCCTCCTTTTTAATTCATAATACAGCACCACAGTGATTTAACCATATTCTCCATTGAATATCCACTGTGATGGTACCCGACTGTTTGTAATACCATCCAAGTTTGTTTTATATTTCCATAAGCTGTATGTGTCATTGTGTACACTGAATTGAATCAATCCCATCACCCGCACAATGTTTTGTACTAAATTTCTTGACACCCTCTATTTACATTTCAAAAAACACCTGTTGTCTTAACTCTTTCTCTTGACAACATTATAGATAGAAATGCAACGTCTCTCAAAACTATAGAAATGAAACCTCTCTTTTCGTTTTTAAATCTCTTTTGACTTTTCACAGGAAGGCTCCCATTAGCAAGTCTCCTGAAACAATTTCACATGTATCTCATTCTCTTGGCATAAGTTTGTTCTCTGTTCATTGACAGTTTCTTGAATTTATGATGGAAGCTGCTCCCAACTGGGCTGTAAGATGATTTCATAACATATTTTTGTAACTGCTCCTTCTTTTATCTACTACAGTTTATGTTCCATCTTTAGTGTTTGTCTTAAAAATTCATATGCTCATTTTAACCAAATACATTCATTAAATACAACACCTATATCTTCCATTGCTTTAATATAGTTGTACATTAATATCTGCAGAAAATATCCGCAATTACTTTTAAATATTTGCCATATAAAAAACACATTTAAATGTACATAATTTTAATGGGCCATGGTAAATCCCCAATTACTATTTCTGTATAGTATCCCTCTTTTCATATGATTAGTTTGGGGTGCTCTATTGCTGAAATCAAGGTATCTAACTAGACCCTATTCAGCACACTAGGACAGTTACAACCCATCTTTAAACAAAGCATAACATTGTATCTGTAGAATACAGCCAAACAAATGATGTCTAACTTTACTTGTAGCAGGAAAAGGCATGAAGTGCATGGACCACCACAGTTATGCTCTGACACTGCTGAAAAAACAGGCTTATCCAACACTATTAAGCACTAGTCTGACATTTAACTGGGCCACAGCAGAAGATCAGCTGGATGTCATTAAAGCAAAGTAAATGCTTCATTTTGGATTGTTTTCACAATGAATTAAGTGCCTACTGGCTTTCTGATACTCTTCATGGGTGGTGACTTGTTGAGTGGCAGCAGCTGTAAAACACTTACTGTTACTATACTTTTTTTTACTTTTACTCTAAATTTTGTAGTACATGGTAGTAGGTAAAGCTCCATTATAATGCAAAGGATATGAATGAGTTATTTGGATCGTAACCCAGGGAAGTTATATGTTCTTGACATGGATATCGAGGTTCAACACTTGCGCTCTATTGACATGCATGTCTCAATCAGAGACTCAGTCATAATCCTCTATATTACATAATCATTACCCATCTCTGTTATTTGAACAAGCACAAAGAGCACATTTCCAGTCTTAAAAACTGCAACCACATAAGGGAAATGTCTCCAATTGCTTAACTTCCACCAAGCACTTCTCTTTTTGATTTACTTCACAACAAATTTAATTACATTCATTATCAATAATCACCTTTAGTCATTTTTCATGATATTGTTGTGATAATTAATTTCCTCTATCCTACTTTCTCCTTGACTTAAATTTTTGTGTATAAGTTATCAAATATTTCCGGAGTTACAAAAGACCTATTGATGTCTACCTCTTAATTCTCTCATTAAAAATCTCCTTTCATTACAATGTTCTTGAAATACTGGCATACCTTCCTTTCACAATTAGTTAAATATCTTTTGTAGAACCACTACAACATTTTACTTCTTATTCTTAAAAAAGAGATAGTTAAGCAACTTTATGAACCATACTACTTCCAAATTAGCATGATAATCATCAGCTTAAAGCACCATATGATGTGTGGCAAGTTGACGGGTTCAAGCTCTAACCTCACTTTCCTTGTACTCTTCACTTTTATAGTGACTCTCATTTTTACCATAAAGAAGTAAAGGAAGAAAACAGATTTCCTAACAATACAACCCTTGAAGATTTGTTTTCTTTAAGACTTCTTCCTTTTCCCCAAACACTGCATTTTCTATATCTTTCTCTGAGAGTATCCTAGTATTCTGAACATATATTTCAACAGCATGCCATGATAATAATAACAAATCTTCAGAGTTTTTTAAAACTTGAATTCTGAATAAAGTAAGTTCAATCTAATGTCATTCAGCTGAAACCTAATGCGGTTGAAATCAAAGATCTCAACTATCACTAATTTTGCAGATTGCCTTGTATTTTGCCTCATATATTTGCTTGTCCCTCATAATGTTTTGCGGATTCTGGTAAATATCTGAGAATTGTAGTCAGTAAATAATCCCATTAGATTTTCATGCTTTGTATTCTTCAGAAAATGTACAATAATGCAAAATCTGTTGTTGTATTAACGTTATGCATGAATTAGAGTAGTAGTTACAATTTGTCCCTGATTTGACCCTGTGTCCCTCATTAATTTTGGCTTTGCCTCTGAAGCTTGAGCAAAGAACTAGAGAGCTGTGGGTAGTTTTAATGACTACACATTTTCCCCAAACTCTTGACTAGTGAGAATTTCTGGGGAGCACTAGAGAATGTCGAGTTACTGAAAACTCTACTTTCATATGGTCGGAACCATATGATCGAGTTTTCAGAAACTCAACATTGAAGAAGAAATAATAATAAAAAAAAACAGTAATAAATATCGTTTTTGGATGGGGGCAAGACCCACTGCACCTTTCCTACCTGAAAATGTTATGTCCGTGATTGTACTGTAGCAAGGAAATGGGAAATCTCCTGTTCTGCACTTCTGCATACAGAGCGGAACGGGAGATTTCCTTTTCCCCACTGTAGTGTGATCTCAAAGTTGGTAGATTTAAGTAGGGGGTGTGTGGGGGGTGCAGGAGGGCTTGCCCCCCTGCATAAACGATGTGTGTAACTTCTTTTTTTTTTTGTGGTTTGTTTTTTGTGAAGAGTACAAGTCGATCATATGGTCTCAGCCATATGAAAGTCGAGTTTTCAGAAACTCGACATTCTCTAGTGAATCCGAATTTCTGTTGATCTATAGCATACCTTTTATCAGTTTCCAATTATTCATTGCTATCTAGAACAATTGTTTCTAACAAACTACTTTTTCATCTAAGTTTAGCAATTCTGGACAAAATGCTTTACAGATTTATGTTTTTTGTGCATTTTTTACATTGTACTTATGCAGGAAATTTTTGTCCATACAAAGATATGTCACCATGAAAACAATGACCACCTTCTCAGTACAAAAACAGCAGCACACCTTCTGTCCTGTCCTTACTTACTAGCTTTAATTAATACTCTCAGCATCACACTTTTTATAAAACCACTGTTTCCCCCTCAGCAGGAAGGGTTACTTTTTTATCAAGCTTACTTTTTTATCAAGCTTTTGTTTCGTTTACTTGTTGGTTGGTTTGCACTGTTCTTCTGGTTTTTGTTTTCTCAGAGTTAGTATATTTAAGTAGGGGGGTGTGGGGGTGCAGGGGGGCTTGCCCCCCTGCAAAAATGTCTTTAAATGTTTTTTCATTTTTTTTTTATTTTCACTTCTGATGTTCGAGTTTCTGAAAACTGGAACATATGGTCTTGATCATATGAGTTTCGAGATTTTGGAAACTCGATCATCTGAAGTGAATCCATATATTACACACACAAAGAAAAGTATTGTGGTTGAAAATAAAAAAATATAAGAATAATATTGGCATGACTTATATATAACAAAGTATAACTGAAAAAAACAAACATTTTGTCTGTTTGTTTAATTGGCCACATATATTTCTTGATTTATCTTGCATTTTAAAATTTGTGTTAGCTTTTATGTGGCTTAATAAAAAGCCCTTGCTGTTTTTGAGAACTGCCATGGAACCTCAGTTAAACATATAAGCTGGAGGACTGTACCTCAGGAATTCAGCACCTCCATTCTGCACTCCATTGTCAGTACTGAAGCTTGAATTCAAGCACCTGGTAATCTGATAGCAATTGCAGCCCTCTTACTTTCCTAGTACCAAAGGTCAGTGAGTGTGATACCTGACCTTTAAAATTGTCTTCTATCACAGTATTTTCTTAGTTCCACAAAGATATCTTGAGCAGCAGCTGTATTGCTTCTTAAATACACCTGAAATCTGTGGTTCATAGGAAAACTGCATAGAGAGAAATCACTCCAAGGCTTTAAGCATTTCTTAGTGAGACTTCTTCCAAGGATCAGCTCAGCAAATGCTATGTTTCAAAATATGTGTCATTATATTTGCCCTTCCAAGGGCTTATGTTCTCAGTCCTGAATCCCAATAGCTGTAAAACAGCAAGCTAAATGAATATTTTTATGTATACTGCCATATTTTTTGTGGATTTTGCATACTTGGCCTACCTCTCTGGTGACTAGCCAACATAGTTTAACAGAGCCACCAGGCTCACTGAAGAATGCTCTTTCAGATCTAAAACATCTTAACAAAAATATTCCATAACAATTCTGCAGCAATTCTATTGATGATATTAACCTACAATATGTCAGACTTATCTGCTTGAAAATCAACAATGACCCCCAAGACAAGGAACAACTGGAATATTTCCCTAGTGCTTCAGTCAAATATCCCCATCTCTAGCTCCCATTTCAGTTTTCCTGTAAAAACAGGCCATGGGCTTATTTGGGCAACTCAGTCAACAGCAGCAAACAGACAACTAAATAGAAAGGTTGATAGACAAAATGTGACTTGAAGGTAAAAGTCCATGCATGAGTTCACCAAATGCAAAGGTGTTGTGAGATACAAGTGTGCACACCACACAGGACAGATAAACTATACCAGTGTGCCGCAGGGAACATTTAAACTAATATCTGCAAAATAAGGCAGAGTTTTGTTAGGTTCCTCACAATAATGGTATTATAGATTGAGTTTACAGAATGTGTTGCATTATGCAAAAACAGATAATATAAAAACAAATCAGTTAAAGTTTATTTCACAGAAATAAATGCTGACACAGATCATTGTAATACGCTTCCTCACTTTTTCAAGCCCTAAGTTCAAATTCCATCTATAGACAATCAATGCCCAGGCTATGCTGGAAGATCAGTGCTGACAGTCCAGCTTAACTGTAACTGCAAACATGATGTAAGTAATGTTAATGTGTTCATAGCTTCATAGGTGTTTACTAGGCTAACGACCACAAGGGCCTTTTTAAGCTTAGCCATGCATCCCAAACCACTGACAAGTTCTGATACCCTTGATAAGTGTAAGCATGGGCCTGGGGGATAAACCATTCACAGGTTATCTGTTTTCATTAGAGTCATAGGTGCCAAACCAGAATTGGGTTAGGGAGGAACTCTGCTTCACATGGATATGGAGCCTGTTCCATAGATGGGGTAGAATCTGGGATGCATACTTATCTCTCCAGCAGGTCCTTTTTATATCACATGCAAAGTTTAAGTCTTTAGAATGGCTAATTCTGGTACTGTTCATTTTATGGATATGCAGGAGATCCATCAGAGTGGGGTCTGACAATGCCCTGTATGCCAGGCATAGATACAAGGATAGGGCCTTGAGGCAATCAGCATAGGACATATTACTTATGCTCTGTATTCTTTTAGTGAGGAACCTCTGTGGACATTCCAGTTGTTGGATAGGCCTGGTTAAGTATATACCAAAGGGTGCATTGTACTCAATGATAGGTCTGATGAATGCCAAATACAGTGGAACAATGACTTCCTTGGACTTAGATGACACACCTTTGTTTATAAGTTGTGCAACATAGAATGATTTCCTCACCACTGTAGACACGTGATGATCAAAGGCTAGATTACTGTCTATGTATGTCCCTAAGTCCCTGACTACTGGGTCAACTCTAAGGGGTGTGTTGTCAATATGATACTTACCAGTGATGGATGACTTCCCAAAGGATACTATTATGCATTTATTGGCATTTTGTTTTAGTCCATGGCTCTGACACCAGTTGTTTGTCTATGTCAGCTCCTCTTGGAGAGCATTTATGTCAGTATGAGATTCAATGACAGCTCCTTATTTGCAATCATCTGCAAAGTTAGTCAGCCAGAGACATCTGACATTGGCCTTGAGTTCTTAGAAGTAAATGCCAACAAGGATCGGGCCAAGGACTGATCCCTGAGGGACTCCACTTGTGACTGGCCTCTTTGTAGAGGTAGACTCTCCAATTCTAACTTCCTAGGTCATGTCTGTGAGCCAATTGGCTATCCACCAGGTGACATACGGGTTTGTACCTAACCTCTTTAGTTTGTCAACAATGCCTGGGTGGGGTATTGTGTCAAATGCCTTGGCTAGGTCAAGGTAGGCAGTATGAATGATTTTGCCCTCATCCATTGCTTTGGAGACCAGTGCACCAGGTTGAGTAGGCATGATC
Source organism: Protopterus annectens (assembly GCF_019279795.1). Lineage (NCBI taxonomy): Eukaryota > Metazoa > Chordata > Ceratodontiformes > Protopteridae > Protopterus > Protopterus annectens. Next base: position 1,683,212,185 of record NC_056735.1, on the reverse strand, counting down.
TGCCCTTGATGAAACCAAACTGGGTTGGGTCCAGTGTCTGGAGGTTTACTATATCTCTTTTGATCATTTCCATGATAATTCTTTCCATGGCTTTACATATAGGACTTATGGGTCTGTAGTTTCCAGGGTCTGTAGATGACCCGCCTTTGTGCAGAAGGATGACTGTTGCCTTTCTCCATTCATGAAGCATGAAGGCCTGTTTGCAGAATACAGTTAAATAGCAATTCCAGAGGCCCTAAAAGGTCAAGTTTCATGGTATTTAGAAGGCGTCCTGGGATATTGTCTGGGCCCATTGATGCAATGTTCTTGGTCTTAGACAGAGCATTAAGGACCTGTTCCCTAGTGATAGTAGGGAGAGTTATATTTGATGATATTTCCTGAGGGAAGGGTGAGGGGGAGAGAAGAGTAAAAGCTGGAGCTGAATTTATCAGCCAGCAGGTTTTCTATATCTTCTGGCTTCATATATGTGGCTCCATTTACAATGAGCACTGCACACAATTGTGTATTGCCTTTGAGGATGTGGACATAGCTAAAGAATGCTCTGTGGATGTCCTTGGCCTAGGAGGCCAAACTTACCTCAAATTTGGCTTTGGCAGACTTTATTTGTCCTCTTTGCTGTTTGTTTAGTTTGATGAGCATGCTTTTATCCAGCTGGGTGCTGCACCTCCTAATTTTTGCCATGATTTTCTTCCTCCTGTTATACATCAGATTGATTTTGTGATTCCACCAGGGTGGCTTGCTTTTTGAGTTAGTTTTGTATTTCTTCCTAGTGCATACAGCTGCCTCTATGCAGCTATTAACATGCTTGTATAGGGTTTCTGTGAAGAGGTCTGCATACACATAAGTGTTCTCAGGGTTTATAGGGGCTTGAAATTTTGCCAGATTCTCACTTAATAGCAGGAGGTTAGCCTTAGAATAATTCCTGAATATTCCCAGTTTAGCTGGGAGTGCAGGTTTTATTTTTACTTCAAAGGAGACCATTTTGTGGTGTGACCTTACCAGGGAAAGGCATTACAGTAGGGGGTGTGCAGCAGTCTCCCATATTAGTGAGGACCAGAGCCAGTATGGTTGCAATCCTGGTTGGTGTATTGACTATCTGGTCCAGAGAGTTTGTGTTTACAAAATCTAGGAATCTCTGTGCATGTACGTTTGCTGTCATATAGGATTCCCAGTTAATAGTGGGGTAATTAAAGTCACCCATGAATATGGTATTGGGTTGGATGGTTAGAGTTTCTAATACATTTAAATACATGGTATAGGTTTTTGGGGTCATAGAGGGAAGTGGTATTGGATTTTACTTATGGTGATTTGAACATGGAGCAGCTCTAGTGCATTGTCCTGTTTGACCAGCCTTGAAGTATATTTATATTTTATGTAAGTAGATACACCTCCACCTTTAGTCCCTGCCTGTGAAGTAGCTGGTCTAAATGTTTGGAAGGCATTATAACCTTGAACTACTGGTGTGCTCTCCGTGGCTTTAAACCATGTCTCAGAGACCGCACAGACATCAGCATTCTCTAGAGTAAAGAGAGCTTCCAGGGAGTGGAGATTTTTGGTTAGCTGCTAGCATTGAGACATACCTTTAGATTTTCTTGGTTTTGATTTGCTATGTTGGAAGTACTTTCAGTTTGGCATTGCCTAAAAAAGGCACTATGGAGCATGACAATGCTTTAGCTATATTTGAAAGCCTAGAGGGGAGAGGTGCAGACCATCCCTGGCAAAGCAGCGTGGTCTTTTGACCATCTCCTTTCATCCGGACAAATATTGCACCCCCTTACAATGATACCAGAAACTAAGCCAATTATTAAAGTCAGTCATCTTTTTGTTCATATTGTGGCATCATCCTTGGAGAAGGTAAAATGTTGTATGGTTTTGTCCGTTACAATACTCCAGCTGCTACCCCTCAGTCTGCATGAGGAAATCTGTGCATCAGTCTGCATGAGGAAATCTGTGCACATCTATCGTCTGTGCTGAAAGACACAATAGAACCCCTCAGTCTGCATGAGGAAATCTATGCATGTTTATCATCTGTGCTGAAAGGCACAATGGAGCCCCTCAGTCTGCATGAGGAAATCTGTGCATATGTATGGTCTTAGCTGAAAGGCACAATGGAACCCCTCAGTCTGTATGAGGAAATCTGTGCATGTGTATGGTCTGTGCTGAAAGACACAATGGAAAATTAGTAAACCGATTAAATAGAGGGATGGGCAAGGAGTCACTTCAGTGGTACAATGAGAAGTATTCCAGCTTATGGCTGGCCTTTGTTTCTTGCATGTACCAGTAGGCCAGGTTTACTGCTGTATAAAGCCAAATGAAACAATTTAACTTATAACATACTGTTGTGGTCCTAGCTTGTCTGAAACATATTTAATTATAGCCGTAGGTACAGAACTAATAAATAACAAAATAGAAAGTTGTGTTTATCTACTCTGTCATTTTTTTATCCAGCTTGCAGCCATTCCCACTGATCATTTATAGTCCCCCCGTTTACTCCCATCTCCTTATGTGCAGTTCTTATTTGCTTGTGTTTTGCTTTCTTGTAATGTTTCATATCCTTATTTCTCCATTTCACCTATTGCCAAAGAGATATCAGACACATTCAGGTGATTCATTTGACCACAGAAAAATAATGCAGCAATAAGGGTGATGAAATACATACCCAGTGAGATAGAAGTATAAATTAAACAAAAATAAAAGACAAGTAGTATCAGCAATGCAGCTGGGAAGACAGCCACTGAAATGTTTTATTAAGTGCTAATGGTTCACCTGATGATTTCCTCATGTTTAGGATCCATGCCAAGTTCAACAGTGAACATGCTAAAGATAATACAGCTGATGAATTGAAGCATTCAGCATAGTCTTCTCCATTACTTATACACACACTACTTTCATCTTCTTTTTAAGACGTGAATTATTTTAATATTTTTATTGAGTAACACATTGGTTGGGGTTAAATGAAAATGTGTAGCAAAGGACAATAAAAGAAGGCCCCCAAAGGAGACTATTACACTCACTTCTTATGGCAGTGTGTGTGCGTTTGTGTGTTTATATGCTCACATCTTATAGTGTTTCTGTATTTTATCTCTGCACTTCTAAATATTAATATTGTCCTGTTAAAGGTAATATATTGATCGCGTATTGATCCCATATGATAAGTCACATATGTTAATAGTAATACTGCTACTACTACTACTAACAATTTTGTTAAAAATAGTCATACTTCTTATAAACTGTTTTTTTTTTTTCAATTTTAGAATAGTTAAGCCTGGAAATAATATATGAAGTCTTAAGTGCCATTAAACATATTGTATCCTTTATGGTAACAAATATTTCTTACAGATCTGTAAAGTAAGACTATAACACATTACATCTGGATACTTGCATTTTCCTATAGCAGCTTTTACTATGGAAGGGCTAACCCTCCTGCACTCAGGATACAGTTTATTGATTGAAAATCCTCAATAACTGCTTGTTACATTCATTGTAATGAGACAGCTCAAAACAAGCCTCCTCCTTCACTGCATCCCATCTTCTTATTTAATTATTCCCATTGTATGTACAGGATAACAATTTGAGAACTATTATACATCCTGCAAGGAAGAAAATCATGCATATAAAGAAGTGATCTCTTAATGAGTAAACTGAGGGTTTACAAAGCATTTGACATATAGTAAAAATAAATAAATAAATAAATAAATAAAATTGGCAAAAGTCTTGCAACAAGCTCAGAGACCTCATGCTTGCATCTAAAGAGATTGTTTACATAATACATGAAACAGTTACAGTTGCTACTCATTACTGTAATGCCAAAACTGGGAAATACATGAGATTGAAGTTACATCAGCACTCTGTTATAAGCTGTACCACTAGTGTCCTTGTCTCTTGCTGCCTTGCCTCATGGTGATGGTCACATCTACATTTATGGGTAGGGTTCACATAAAAACACTGCACACCTGCAGAGCAATAACTAAGACGCTTCCCGTAGCATTATGTGACCTGAGGCTACTAGCATATTTATCAGGGCTTGCATAACACAGTGGTCAGAGAAAAGGGCAACATACTAAAATCGTGGAGCTGCTTTATGAAGAGAAGTAACCTTAGGCAGATAAAGTAGAGATATTGCACTAGCAAAGTCCTTGTGATTAGATGGTTTGGCAGGTAAGTGTGCCCAAGGCTATGCATGCTCATGCACACAAAGAAACATCACTGCCACATTTGTACACAGTCTAAGGAGAGTCAGTACAGCAAAACACCAGCCCAGTTAATCATATAAACGGGGAAGATAAGGATATTACAAAAGTATAAATAGCAAGTAGAGAGAAACACAAAAATGATAAGCATAAAGAGTGACAAGTGGGAGGGGGAGACGTGCATCATTTTTGTGGGAAAGGTTCACGTTTGTTATATAAGAAGATGAAGAAATGCTGGGGAGATAGTGGGGAATGGCTGTGGGAAGGATGAAGTGATAAATGGTGGTAGCAAGGGCAGGAAGTCAAATAAAAAATGCAGGCACAGGTAGACAGGGTGGTACTGATACAAAGTGTGTGAAAAGCAGTGGGTGGACTGAGACAGATCAAGGGCAGACACTTGGAGTTTTGGACAGTAAAAAAGATATAGAGAATGACATGGGTCTATGACACAGCATCGAAAATGCTTTTCATCGCATGGCCTAATAATCGGAAAGTGCTTTAATAGAGGTCAGTTTTGTGGGCGCTGTGCACCTACACCCACTGCTAAATATATATACCAACTTCAAGATTGCACTACAGGGAGGAAAGGACAAATTTTCCGATCTTTAATGTACTGCAATCTCACAAAATTGACTTCTATTAATGCACTTTCTGATTATTAGGCCGTTTGATGAAAAGCCTTTTTGATGCCGTGTCATACACCCAAATGACACATATGGCAGGGGAATAGTGGAT